>NW_026057584.1:63511468-63655324 GCF_023721935.1 Panthera uncia | reverse complement strand
GAAAGAAAGAAAGAAAGAAAGAAAGAAAGAAAGAAAGAAAGAAAGAAAGAAAGGAGGGAGGGAGGAAGGGGAGGAAGGAGGGAAGGAAGGAAGGGAGGAAGGAAGAAAAAAACCTTCTCCTATAAACCATACTGAGGACAAGCAAGAACTGTGGTTCACAGGGTTGGGAGCCACTGAGGAAGAGCTAAACTCCTAAGACAGGGCTGGCTTGGAAGCTTGGCTAAGCCACTGAGCAGCCCGATTACCCCGGCAGGTTACCCCATGTCCTTGAACCTCAGTGTCCTGTCATAAAAGGAGATTATTAATGCCGTCTACATAGGATTTTTGTGAAAGAAGTGAAACGAGACCTACAGCACTCCTCGCAGGATGCCTAGCACATAACACAAGCGTTAAAAGACAGCCTCTCAATGTCTCGGTTCCTTCTCTGCAGATGAGCAACCCCATACTGATCACTTACCTCAAGTGTCCCAAATTCCTGACTCAACCTCAAAGAAACGGAGACAGACGCTGGCAGCAGCGCCTACCCTGCCCTACAGAAACATCAATCACAGAACGTGCTCCGTGTGTCCTGCCAGCTCTAAGAGTCTGTAATGTGTGTATAGGTCACTGGGCCACGAGTCTGTAGCTTTATTCCTGACTCTACGTTGTCTCCCACAGGAGTTTTCCTAAGTGCTTCACCCCGTGTTTAATTCATACCACCCTGTCATATTTCATGCATCCTGGTACACCGCCTCAAGCCCTTTTGTGATAAGGAGCCTAACATATACTTATGCAAAGGGTTCAAAACACCTAGCATAGGGGCACCCGCCTGGCTCTGTGGGCAGAGTGTGCAACTCCTGATCTCAGGGTTGTAAGTTCAAGCCCCACGTTGGGTGCAGAGGTTACTTAAAAAATAAAATCTTTTAAAAACAAAAATAAAAAAACACAGAGCACAGAAAAGAGTTTGAAGATATAATAATTAGGAAAAGTTAAAGCCTAGTGTCTTTTGTTCCTAAAACCAGGAGATTCACAAAGTACTGAAAGAAATTTCATTACAGAAAAGAAACAGTTTAAATGGATTCTGAATTCAAAATAATAAACTACACTTAACCAAATTAGCATATTTTCACAGCTTATGTAAATCCTAAATAAATTCTTCTTCATCTGATATTGGTGGCAAAATATCCCACTCAGCCTTAGTTAGGAATCAAATTTCTCAGCCTCCAAAATCATGTGCAGTTAAATCTGAGAAGATGTTATTTCTAACTTTATTCTAGAGCAGTGGTTTTTAACCTTGGCTGCACATTGAAATCACCTGGGTAGCTTTAAAAAATACTAGGGCCTGGAGCCTAGCCCCAGAGATGCTGATGCAAATTGGTTTAGGATAAGAGGCTGGGAATGAAAATTTTCAAAAGCTCCTAGGTGATTCTAATGTTCGGCCAAGGTTGAGAACTACTGTTTTCAAGCTAGGCACTAAGATGCATCATTCCTTCAATGAAACACTGAGAGAAACACCTACCTCTCAGGCATACTTCCACACTGCAACTTTTAATCCTTTAAAAAGGGGAAAATATGTATGATTTACAAATACTATCAAATGAAACCTATATTTCCAAATGCAAGAGATAACCAGATACATCTTTTAAAATGTATGCAACATTCTGCAGGCATTTTAAGAACTCCTTAAATGGTGAGGGTAACCACGTTAAATAACACTTTTCAGAAAGTCATTCTCCAGCTTGCAATTCCATAACAATTCCATAACAGCACCATCATGAAGGGTAACCTAATATTCATAAATAGCCCGATACTGTAAGTGGCAGAATTAAAACAAAGACAAAAACAAAACCCATAAATTTCTATGATCTCAAATGTCAGACAAGAAAAGATTGACAAAGTTGTTACAAGAGCAATGTATTTTTTTTGGACTGTCATTTTCAATCAGGCAAATGTCAGTATCAGGTCTTTCAATGTAAAAAACTATGTATCACATGTGCAGCAAACTCTTACCTCTTTTCAAAGAAGAGTATCAAAAGGGAAAAACCTACTTTAAAAAACGTTAAGTGAAATATTTCGACTTGTACCCAAATGTATCAACCATTGTTCCTTGCCATTTAGTTTTGTAGTTATTTTTATAGGACTTGGTATCTGTGTTTATCCAAGTGAAGTCCATTGAAGACAGGATTAGAAATGGGAAAAGTCTAGATAAGACAGGGAAATATTTTTTAAGAAATTAGGAGAAGGAGGGGCCAGGGTGGCTCAAGTCACTTGAGCGCCCCACTCTTGGTTTCGACTCAGGTCATCGTCTTGCAGTTTTGTGGGTTCAAGCCCCGCGTTAGGCTCTGTGCTGGCAGTGCAGAGCCTGTGTGGGATTCTCTCTCTCTCTCTCTCTCTCTCTCTCTCTCCCTCTCTCTGCCCCTCCCCTACCCATGCTGTCTCTGTTTCTCTCAAAATAAATAAATAAGCTTAAAAAAAGAAATTAGGAAAAGGGGAGCAGAAATTCCCTGACGGCCTTACTCAGTGTTGGCAGAGAAGTATTTAAAACAAAAGGTAGAGTGTCATGGGAGTTGGAGAGTGGGTAAATCCCTCGAAATCAGCAGGGGAATCACAAAGGGTAAACATCTACTTGCTGGCAGAAGAGAATGCACATCCCAGAGCCTCCCGGCTTGGTGATGATGTCACAAAGTTGGGCACCCTGCAAAAACTGTCCAAACAAAAAAGAAGAATTTTACTTGGAAACGTAAGAAACTGTCGGTATAGTTGTTTTCTTCAAAAGAAACAAGGAGAGGGAAAGGAAGGGAAGAATCAAAGTGTGATGTTGAAATACTATAGGAAAACCCAATGGGGAGGAACCCAATTTCTCCCACTGTTGGCTAAGAGGTTCTTCAGCAAACAGTAAGAGGATGCCCTATGAGTTCCGGAAGCTCTTAAGTTGGCCGTCATGGAATCTGAATCAGATTCAGCTATCAATAACAGCTGTTTGATCACTTAATTGACTACGATTGGGAGTCTTGGAAAAAGTCAAGTCAAAGACTTCATTAAAAACAGAAACAGGAAGAATTTTTCTTGTCCGCCAATTTATGTTGCTGGAAACCTCCAGGCCAACTTTTAGCACAGCTGCTCTATTTGGCTTCATCACCAAACAATGAGAATGTGAGGTCAAGTGTGTCTTTTTCTTTTTTTGTGGTGCCCCCCGTCCCACGCTGGGGGCCAGTGTGCAGCCTGGGGTCTGCCAGGGAACAGCCCTCCTGCAGAAGCAGCCAGAGCCCTACCCAACACGCTCAGACCTTCTCTCTGACTGTTCCACAGTCCTTCTGTTTCCACAGCAGCTAATTAATTGTGGAAATAACCAAACCAAAACAAAGAAGATAACAGAGGAAAGAACAAAATCCTTGGTCTCAACCCAAGCCAATAACATTTTCCAGAAGGATGGTAAAAGGGAGGTATAAAAAATAAACAAGATGTAACTAAAGTTGTATTCAATCTAAGTGTGCTTTCCCCATTTTCTCCTACTCTGAAAATGAGTATGTACTGGGTCTCTCTGTTACTAAGCACATGTAAGTTCAGAAACATGTGTCCTTACAATATTCATTTCTGTTTACTCTTTGGGGAAAAAATGAGATGTTAAACATTTTAGCAAGCCATTTCTTTTTTTTTTTTTTTAATTTTTTTCAATGTTTATTCATTTTTGGAGAGAGACAGAGCATTAACAGGGGAGGGGCAGAGAGAGAGAGAGACACAGAATTTGAAGCAGGCTCCAGGCTCTGAGCTCTCAGCACAGAGCCCCATGCAGGGCTTGAACCCACGAACTGTGAGATTATGACCTGAGCCGAAGTCGGACACTCAACCGATGGAGCCACGCAGGCACCCACCCCAGCAAGCCATTTCTAACACATGTATAAAAATTGACCTAAAAGTAAATTCAACTAGTATGTTTATTACCTGAATCAACTATAACATTTAAATTTCACGTTCCAAATTCTATGAATTTGGTTCTACGAATCACACGCCAGCTAATGTAACTTTAGAGCTGTAAAAATAAATTAGTTTTGCATATGTAATATTCTCTAATTTCTTAAAAATGTATGTCTTCAAAATATCCAAAAATCTCCCATTCCTAATCCTGCCCTCAGCTGGATTATACTTTGGTAAAAACAAACACCAAAGTGTATGAAAATAATTACAAAACTAAGTAAAATAATTTAATATTTGAGACCTGAAATGCTCAAAATAGTACATTCAGTAAAATACACTTGTATTTTAATGCTATACCCTTGGTATAAAAGATTCTACAAGAAACAGCCAAATGCAATTCATTACCACGTATGGTGAAGCACTAATGAGCTGGGATATGAATAATTAATCTACTAATTAAAAAATTCTTTTGTTCAAAAAGCATGGAAAAATACTTTCATTTATATAATAAGGAAAACACACATTATAGTTTCCAGCTTTTTAGGCTGACATCCTCAAACCAGTATAATTTTTTTCTACAATAAGCAAGGCTTACAAAAGTATGAACACAATTACAGACATTAGGCAAAAATGCAGGGAAAAAAATTTTTTTTAATTTTTTAAACCTTGGGAAGCCTGGGTGGCTCAGTCGGTTATGCTTCCGACTTTGGCTCAGGTCATGATCTTGCAGCTCATGAGTTCGAGCCCTGTGTCGGGGTCTGTGCTGACAGCTCAGAGCCTGGAGTCTGCTTCAGATTCTGTGTCTCCCTCTCTCTCTACCTCTCCCTCCCTTTCTATGTCTCTCTCAAAAATAAATAAACGTAAAAAAATTTTAATTTTCTAAATCTCAATTAAAAGGGGGAAAACCCCTTCTAGCTAGAAGAACTGCTCAGAGGTCCCAAATAATTGTAATTTATTTTTAAATAAGTATGAGAGAAGCCTATGTCAGATAACTAAACTATTAGGGGATAATTAAACTATTCTCTCAAATGACCATTAGGCAAAATAAACATCTAAAGCTTTATTCTCCAAAATAACCTACAAATCATAGTTGATTTATTCCTCTAAAGACAAATAAAGAGAGTAGAGAGAAAGGGAGAGATGAGTAGAAAGAAAAGAGCAGATCAAAAGAAATAAGAAATAACATTATGGCAGAAAAGCAAAATGAGGGCAGGGGCTTTGTTCTGAGGAAAGTAAGCTCTCGATTTATCTATGAATCGTATCCATGAAATACAGCAAAATATCCTTACAGAAATGATATAGGAAGAGAAGGGCAAATGCCAGATTCTTTCCGGTTGGAGGCTGAGAGGCTCTTTCATTATGTACACAGGAGACACAGATGGCACCCTATGTACCCCAATCTATGCACTTACAGTGGAATGTTACTGTTACCCTGTAACACTGGAGTGACTTGACTCTATCCTGAATTATAAGCATAATTTGCTAGTAATCAGTGTTTTTCTGCAAGTAATTTTTAAAAGTAACTTCATTAAAAGAATTGATTTTTAAATACACAGAACCATAGACTTCGGTGATAAAAATAAGTTTTGCCATCAAGCAGAATTCCTCACTGAACAAATGAAAAGACTGAGGTATAAATGATTCGTCTCAAGTCCACGATCCAAGTGAAGACCCGGGCCCTCTGACCCAGGAAGCAATTCTCCCTCCATCACAAGTTTCAGCAATCACGGGTAGCCGTTGCTTTTTGAAACAATTTTGCTCACATTTGTCACCCATCATATACTACCATATTTTAATGATCACTACATATTATTTCATAATAGAATCACACAATGGACCTTTTTTTTTTTTTCTTTGAAGAAACAAGCACTTTGCCTGGCCCCAGGGCCAGGGTCTCTCTTACACACATAGCATTCCTGTCCCTAAGAATTAAACGGTATGTTTTGAGAGCATTGATGTATATGAAGGAATGAGAAAATGCTACTGAGTTTTCTGTGACTAGGTACCAAAGACAAGACTAAAAATATGAGAGCTCTAGTCCAGAGAAAACACATTGAGGATATGGCTAAAGTCTAAAAATCATGAAGTCAAGTAAGGTGATGAATCAAAATGTTCATCAGTCCCTGGGTAAAAATAATGAAGAGTTCCCTGAAGGTTGGAAAAAGTGGGTTTTAAGACGAATGAAAGGAAGGACGACTATGTCACATTTATGGAACTGTCACCTGGTGACAGAGACCAAAAGATGAGTTCAGAAAGAACAGGTTAATTCTTCACTCATGAAATAGATTTTAAGGGAAGTAAGTGGGCCCTTGAGCAGCATCCCTAACCTCTGAGGCTGACCACAAACGAGAGAACTAAGCTCTTTCAAGAAACCTCAAGGCCACCTTCACATAAAATATACTAGTTGGCATGACAGTGGATCAGACCCATTTAGGAAGCCTTAAATTCCTACTGAAAAGCAAGGAATGCACACTAGAGAATCTGTCTATATTCTGTTAAGCCATGTCTAGATGGAAAAAGTGTAGAAAGCTATCCTTAGCTCAAAAAGCTCACCAACCCAAAATAAAAATGAAGAAACTCATTTACCAGTCCCCAGGCTCCCCAAAAAACAGAAATCATCTTTGTTTTCCCATCGCCTGGCTCAGTGTCTAGCACCTAGTAGGGTTTAATAATCACACAGTCCACAAGTTCTGCTCTAAAACTATAAATACCTCCCAGAGAGTGTTAGCCTATTATAGTCATTTACACCACTGCGGGATTAAAAAAAAAAAAAAATGTGGGATTAGCAAATCTCAGAAATTACCAAAGCCTCTAGGTTGGAGTGGTCAGAAATACAGAACATACAAGTAACATCCCCTGCCTCCTGGAAAATTAACCACCAAATCATCATACCTAAAGAGATTAGGATATAGTTACAGGCCAAACTCTACAACATACATGAAAACTTAAAAGAATGCATAGAACAAGAATTAGATTAACTAAATGCTCTTCATGTGATGCCAAGAAAAACATTTGTTCTAGGGTTTTCTAACCTAATTGCCATGAAGATGAGCATATGCCTTTGTTGTCCTATATACACACCCAAAACCCATCCTTCTAATGGGCCTAAGCACAATGTAGAAACTCATTAAATATTTACCAAATAAATTACTAAATGTATATACATGAGATCTGGAACCAAATTATCATTGAGGAATATTACAGTACTCATTTCAACAATATAAATTTTACTTAAATTACCAATTTAAATTTAGCACCAATGATTTCATCTAATACTTCTTCCCTTCATTCTCAGAGACGATAGCTTCAGAAATCATGACCACCTGGGACGTCTGGGTGGCTCAGGCAGCTAAGTGTCCAACTCTTGATTTCTGCTCAAGTCATGATCTCACGGTTTGTGAGTTTGGGCACCACATCGGGCTCTGTGCTGACAGCACGGAGCCTGCTTGGGATTCTCTCTCTCTCCCTCCCTCTCTGCCCCCTTGTGCAAGTGCACGTGCATACATGCGCTCTCTCTCCCTCTCTCAAAATAAATAAACTTAAAAAAAAATGCTAAAAAAAAAGAAAAATCATGACCATTTGAACCCTTCATCAGCCAAACCTAAAATAAACTCCACATGAGCACAGAATCTGACAGATTGTCCATCTGCCCTGTGAGTGTAAACCCCACTTTCCTATGGGAGTTGGGACAAGGGGGCAGGGACAGGACAGAGGGTAGGAAGTGGGAGGCGATACAGTTTCAGTAGGGGAGGCAGATGTTCTAACTGCCAGCAAATAGTTGATAACTGTGACTTCTATGACATAACACTCACAAGATAAGGATTCCAGTGGCCATTGTTTCTTACAAGAACAATGGCTTCCAGTTAACACATGGCACAGTTTGTGAAATGATGCAGAGCACTGACCTATACATAATGTGCACACACACACATACACACACAGGGAATTAAAGGATTATTAGGATGCCGGATGTCCAAACACTGCCAAAATGTGAACCCGCAGAGATAATGAAAGTACGAGCAACAGCAGTATTAGAAATCAAAAGGATTACACCAACTTCGCTCCACACAATCTTGTGTGCCAACAGCTGGGCCACAAAGCCTGGCAACATTAGGTAGTCCATACTGTAAGTTCCATTTCTTTTTGTTTGCAAAGGACAAACATCCTAAAGGACCACAGCCATTCCCCGCCCCCCATCTCTAGAAATATCAAGACATCAAAAGCTCAAAGGTTCCAGGTTAAGGAAAGATCGACACAAGAAATCAATACACCTTTTAAATGAAAAGTGGATAATTATACACATATACTATGCTTTCTTAACACAACATGGGAACTAAGAGGGGGAAAAGAATGAGATAAATAAACTAACTGCTAATAAGCAAACTCATAACTCCTAAAACCTCAGATTAACGGAGACAAGCACAAAGCCAGAAAAGCCCCAGTCCTTACATGTGCAGCTATGCCCAAATTACAAGCACTATCTCCAAATGCCACTGTTACTGGTCCTGCTCTCAGGGAAACAGGAAAGGGCGTGGACTGCCCACCCTCCCCTCCATTCTCCCCCACCCTGCTGCCTCCACTAGGACCCTCCTGTAACTTCCATTGCTGGCAGCGGACTGCTGATGAGAAGCCAACAGAGGGAGAACGTGGAGGCCTGGGGCAGTTTGGGGCTTGGTAGAGATCAGGAACCACTGCCTCTGCCCAGAAGGCTGGTTCTGGAATTGTCAGACACAAATGCGCACAGGCCTCATACAGACCGTGTGTAAATATTCTGCTGGTACCAACAGGATGGCCATGGGACCTCCAACAGAGCACCACAATCAAATATAATCATCACGAGCAAATTTGTGAGTGGTATTTCCAGACAGGGCATATGGAAATGTACTCTCCAATCTTTTTTTTTTTTTTTTTTAATTAGTGTGTACTCAGTATAGACCCAGAATCTGAGGACACCTATAAAGGGATCTTAGAGATTTTCCAACCCATCTCTCTTTCTAAATAGTGCAGTACAGTTAGATGACTTGACCAAAGGTAGAAAATAAGTTGGTGGCAGAAGCAGGACCCGACTCTCCCCACAGTTTGTTAAGTGCTTTTTCCACTTGGGAAAAGTGACCTTCAAAATTGGTCAGGTGACGAAGGCACAATTTTATTGGTCGCTGTGATCACAAGCAACAGAAGGATGCAGCAATAATTTCAGTAAGAGCAAAGCACAGCTGATATTTTGAAGAAGGTAAAAAGCCTTAAATACATGCAAATTCTGTGAATTTGGGGCGTTTTCTTCCTTCCTCCCTTCCTCCTTCTCCCTCCCTCCCTCTGTTTCTTTCTTTCTCTTTCCTTTCTTTCTTTCTTCTTTCCTTCCTTTCTTCCTTTCTTTCTGAAATTAACATTAAATCGTGGTAGCCCTTCCTTTAATCTGAGTTAGCTGGCAATCTGTCGCTTCAATCCCAGTGAAATCTATGCCTTGTGTAGCCTAATTTAAAATGTGAGGCCAAACAGATCTGGAAAAGTACAGCTTTACCCTTGTACTTAATTTATACTATAGTGTGCTGTAATTAAGCCTGAAATAAAAGCTATATTCTGAGTAAAGACAAAAAGCTCTTGTTAATGGCATTCCATTCCCAATGTAGAACACAACAAAAGGCTTCTTCATTTGGAGCCAAATGTCATTATACTTTGTAGCTTGTGTGGAGCTGTCGTACTAATATTTGTCCTGGGATTAGGGTTGGGATAACCAATCAGTTAACTCCTCCGCTGCAGTTTCCTATTATCCTCAAATAAATGGCCAAAAGGAAAAAAAAAGAAAATTGGCAGGCAGAAGGACAACTATATTTATGAGATTAAACTCTCAAACCCTTCACAGTTTGCCGGGCAACTAATAACCATTTGCCAAGCTGTTCATTTAATAATGAGTCAGTTAAGCCAAGAGCAAATGTTCCTGCAACCAACCAGTGCTACTATAGTCATACCCACACTGAAAAGCTCCAATCATTTACGTAACGTACGTACTTCATTTAGAGTAAGAGGTACACGGTGCCACGTACGAGAAACAGACTGCTCTTGTCAGCCAAACCCAAGCCACCCTGCAGTATTCTGAATAACTGAAATGCGTAGGTCATTTTGTAATTTCTGAAAGGCACAATGACCGACAAACTGTTTGGAGAGTAATTCCTGTTTGTGTCGTGATTCTAGACAGAGGGCCAGAAGCTCTCCACCCGGCTCGGCACTTGCAGTATCACGTGGCCTTAGGTCAGCTAACTGCGTCTGCTCCCTGCTTTTCCAAAATAGAGTCGTCAGCACTGAGACCATCCCCACCCCGGAATTATGAGGACTGAACAAAATCCTGCTTGTCAAAGCAAAGTAAGTCACACGCTATACAACACCATCATCAGGTACGATATAATTAAGCAGGGGAGGAAACGCGGTGTGGGCTGCTTTCCAAGAAACACGTGTGTCCAAATAGGAGAGAACACCAAGCTGCCTTTGCTCTCCTTTCTCCTGTTTCTCTGGCCCATCTCCACACACCCATAAGTGACGAGGAGCAACCAGCAGGGATCCTCCGCTTTTTTACTTACTAATAGCTCATCCATACTGGTCTGGCATTTTTCCAAGTTGATCCGCTTTATGGCTACGCGTTCTTGCCTGGGCTTGCAAAGGGCAGCCTGGACCACAGCAGTAGCTCCACTGCCTGAAACGAAATAAAAACAGCATCAGCTATCAAGGGGCATGCTGTCTGGTTAATGTTCGTAACCCCCTTCATAAACAAATACCTATTTTTTAAAAAGTCTTCTCCTCAAGGTATTCAGAACATTACCTTTTGACATCTTTGTGAAGAGTTTCTAAATCTGAAAATAATCCTCTGTGGGAGGAAAGGGAAAATGTGGACTGTTCTACAGGCTACAAAAACAGTATCTGTACCCAGGAGGGCGACCCACATCGAAAAAGCCCACTTTCATATGGCAGGTGTATTGCTGCCCAGGACAAAGGCTGACCAAGTGACGGGTCTGAGGTCACAGGGACAAGAGACATGAGCGTCTGAGCACAACACTGCGTGGAGGCCATTACCATCCTTGGCTCCCAGTATTCTCTAACTTCAGTGCCCTTAAAATATCTCAAGCTCTTCTTCCACTTCAGCCCAAGCCAAACCACTACAGCTTGAGCTACTTCAGGGTTTCCACGAGATGCTGTGACAACTTATCTGCTCTGAGTGTTCTTTGAGCTTCTTTCTTCTGCGCTTGCTCTACAATTAGAAGAACAGGAATCAACCCAAGTATTCTCGTGTTGAAAGCACGACTTTCAAGGATGCCAAGCGAGTGATGCAAATGTGTAATTACAAAAGCTCTCGGCATTCATATGAATTTCCTATTTCTAAGGTTTCATGATCGTTAGCTAATGCACTCAAACTCCTAGGAGACAGAGTCATGTCATTATCCATATTTTATAAGAGCAAAATGTAGACGTGTAGTGATTTGTGGCAGAGCACAAAGAGCTCCTAATCCGATTTATATTCCACGGGGGCAAAAAGACCTCTGGGTTAAGGCATCTCACTTCTGCAAAGAATACCAAAACCCTCCTTCTGATCACATAAATCCTCTACCCCTGCAAGACTGCCAAGGAGAGAAACAGCCTAGGCCCAGGACTGTGTAAAAGAGGGTCAGATCTGACCATCGACCTTTCTCCTTAAAGCCTTTCTTCCAGGGCTACTTCTCGAATGACTCATCAAATATCATAAGATGTGGGCGGGGGCAGCTTTGGGCAATACGGAAGGGAGATCAGTATTCGCTTTCCTTACAGATGTGACAGACAGGGATGACATTTCTAGTACAAGTCAACACTTTCCCACGCCAAGGAAGTGCCCAAGGGGGTGTCTTCAGAGCTGAGATTCTGCCCTTTCTTTCCTCCTGTGGTCTCAACGTCAGCTCTGGCCCCCTGACCTGGTATCCCAAGCAGATCACCCTAAGCTCCAAAAATTCAAGACTCCCATTCGAGGAAGTCCAACCTGTGTTCATTGGGAAAGAAAATCTCCATATACTAACCACCCCCTGTATGGTATCTCTACTCATGCAATAATTGTCATTACAAGCCTGTTCACTTTTTGTTCCTAGCCTCATTTTATATGTGAGAACACTGGGACTTGGAAAACTTGCCCACGCAGCCAAGTGCCTGGGCCGGGGTCTGAGTCAGTCTGCCAGACTCCAAGCTCCATGCTCTTCCCTGCTTCCCATAGGCCAGAGCCCACATTTCCCTTCCTCACTTGTCCTGGCCTTATAGGACCAGAAAAAAATGTCCTCCATGCTTGAACAAAAGAGAAACCACCTAGAGGGAAGATTCAAGTGAGCCTTACTCTCTCGTTCAAGGACAGAGTGCTGTTGTCAGAGGTCGTTAAAAGGGCCTCCCTGTCCCTAATCTCACTGCCTGCTCCATCAGCTTCTATTCCAAGTCCTACCACATCGTCCTCGGCCCTGCAGATCACAGCATGCTGGGTTCAATCCAGAATGCTCTAGATATCAGAGCCAAATACTACAAAGAGCCCTGCTGATAGCAAAGTGTACTTTCCAGTCAAGGTCTCCAGAACAAGAGACCATCACTGGCGGAGCCACAGAGAAAGTGATAAGTAGCTGGTTAGCACAGGGCCTGGTATCCAGCAGAGAAATCAACAAACATCTTTAACGAGCTGCTGATGGGAAGCCATTCTCAGCTCTACCTGTTGTAAAACTCTCCCCAATTCCACTTTCCATCCTTAATCCACATCCCAGAACACTTCAAAGCAGTGGAACTGAAAAACAGGAAAGATGAAAACAGATTCCCAGAAGGGATAACACAAGTGCCTGTAAAAGGGGACTGCCTCCCATAGTCTTTTAAGTCCTTGACTATAAAAAAAAAGTCTCCTGCCTTCCACAGACATATGCAAGCATGTGGACAAAAATAAGAATTCTGGAAAGAGAGGCAGCGGTAGGGAAAGTCTTGTATAGAGTTGAACAACCTCAGAGTTGCTATTACTTAACAACTGTGAGTGGCTGGAAAACAAGTGGCACCTTCTCATCTCTAGGGAGAACGCACCTGAGATGACTGCCATAGCATGAACACGCGCAACCACCCGCTGGTCGATTTAGACCGCTTTGACTCCAAAGATTGCCTTCAACCACAAGAGAGATCAAGAGCAATGAGTGAGGGGCAGGAAGCCTTAAGGACAGTCAAGTCCAGTCCCTGGCATTATGGTTGAGAAAGAGAAGGGAGGAGCACTCTCACCAGAAAGCACCCTGATCTGGACTTCTGTGAGAAATAAATTCCCGTTGTTTGAGGCACCCAGGCCACAGTGTTTTGTTACAGGAGCCCAAGCTGATTAATACAAAAAAGCCCTTCATTATCCATCTACGTCACTGCCCCACTATCACCTGTGGTAAATAATGCCCTACAAATTAGACATTCTCAACAGCTGCCTAATCGAGTTAAGCGCTAGCTAAGACAACATTCAACTGAAGGGCCTCCGGTAGGCCACAGTAGCTCCCAAACCTTAGGTAAGGAAGACCCTAGAAGAGAAGGTTCAATAAACATTCTATGCAACTCTGGTAACAATTTCCTGTTTCCTAATTTCTAAAGCTCAGTTTCCTTAATGGGCATAATAAAATCTACCTGTGAGGCCTAATTACATCCCTGGAAACATCAACTCAATGAACATTAGGCGCTCTCTCTGCAATGCATTTCTGTACCTGCAATGCAAAGGACATAAACTGTATCTATAGTTTGCACTCACCCCAGGGCAAAAGAGAAGGCAAAGCCGTTCCATGTCAGTACTAAGTATCATTCTGCTTACCAGGAAGATTGACTTGGTTTAAAGAGGGAAAGAGGAGGGCTAACTTTGAAAACCAGAGGACTAAGTGATTTCTAAGGTCTGAGACAACATAATGAGTTGAACATAATAAAATAGAAGAATCCAGAGAATTCTGAAATAGCTATGAATTAATATCCTATAGCTAAACTTATTACTTATAATGTACTTTGATACATAACCTAAAAATCATTTTTAAAAATCTCAATCTGGATTGCATGAGTTCATAACCTAGGCCTGCCACATACTGAATGCTTATCCTTGGGGGCACCTGAGTGGCTCAGTCAGTTGAGCATCTGACTTCAGCTCAGGTCATGATCTCATGGCTCAGATTTTTGAGTTTGAGTCCTGCATTGCACTCTGCTTTCAGCATGGAGCCTGCTTGGGATCCTCTGTTCCCCACCGCCCTCTCTCTGACCTCCCCCACTTGCCCTCACTCTCTCTCAAAAATAAAATAAAAACATTTTTAAAAATAAAAAACAAACAAATGCTTATCCTTGGATGATTTACTTAACTTCTCCATGCCTCAATTTCTTCATTTGTATGATGGGCTCACAGGGCTCAAAGGGCAGCTATGAGGATCAAATGAGTTAATGCATGGAAAGCCCTTAGAACTGTTCCTACACAGGAAGTACTAATTAAATCTTAAGTTAGTATACTATTCAGGGACATCCCTCCAAGTCAACTGGTGTCCTGCCAATTTGTTGTTGCATTGCTACATATTTCATGATGTTGGTGTAACATAATTTATTCAGCCCTTCTTCTATTGATCAGTCTTCTCTTTATTTCCAGTTTTCCGCCCAATATGAATAATGTAGCAATAAAGATCTGGTACTTTAAAATATATGTATTAGTCTTTATTAAAAAAATTTTTTAATGTTTATTTTTGAAAGAGAAAGAGCATGAACGTGGGAGAGGCAGAGAGAGAGAGGGAGACACCGAATCCGAAGCAGGCCTGAGGCTCTGAGTGGTCAGCACAGAGTCGGATGTGGGGCTCAAACCCACGAACCTCGAGATCATTACCTGAGCCAAAGTCTGACACGTAACCGACTGGGCCACCCAGGTGCTCCAAAAATATATGTTTTAGTCTTTATGTTAAAGACTTATATATATTAGACTAATATATATTTCCTTATGTTAAAGTTAGGATGTGGTCAATTGTCCAGTAACCTCTCCTGAGTATGTCAGGATTTTAAAAATAAACAAAATAGATATATTAGCCTATAACATGAATGGTGGCCGGTGGAAGGAAGCTGTCATCACATCCTACTTAAATGAGGAGCACCAAGCCAAAACTTTTAACAAGAGTTTGCCCATCTCTTAGCACAGGAAAGAACTCTTTAATTACGCTTCCCTGTCCCTCCTCAGTGAGTAGTGTCCAGAGCTGTATCAGGCTTTCTTTTTGGATGTGCTGGTTGGTGGTAGATAGTAAACCAAACAAATGGCTTTGGTCCGGCAGATGACTCCTTCCAATTCTCTGTTTATCCAACTTACTCTATGTGTTCTATTTATATCATGTGCCCAACCTCAAAGCCCACGAGGCCAGTCAAGGTCACACGAGAGCCAGAAGCTGGCCAGTGAGTGAATGGACACACATGTGAGTTCTGCAGGGGCACAGCTGCCATTGTGCCTCCACTAATGTCACCACGGAAGCTTGCTGACCTAGCACAGCAAGATTCCAATTTTTGCAGAGAAGCTGAAAACTCAGAATTTTGCTTGAGACCTCCTAATATGATAAGGTTAGCAATTAATGTTTTTAAATACAAAAGCATTACGAATCACATAAAAGCTTGCTGCACTCTGTATTTTGCCTCCCCGTGTTACTACTATTTGGCTTCAAAGGTGCACCCTTCCTTACCTGATGGTCCAGTTTTTAAGTTATTAGCTTACACATATGAAGTTGCCATTCTTCCAGATCAAAAATGATCACATTTGATTCAGCGTAACATATGCACATACTCAGGACACGGGCCCAAACTGATTTATTACATGTCACCATGTTACCATCCACCTCGTCCTACTATTTCCCACAAAGAGAAAACTCTCAGGGCTATTTGCCTGTCATTTGGTGCATCCTACGTGAAAGGAACAGCACAATAAGCTTTCAAGTCAAACACACAGAACAGAAACAATGAGACAGGGGTTATGTGTAATTCGCTATTATGGATTCCTTAACAAAACAAGACACTACTGCTAAGCCTGTGTGTATAAAGGGTACAGACTGCGTGTATACACCAGGCAGCACACAGCAAGGCCACGTTTCTCAAGGAAGCTACAAGCAGGGGACCCTCCTGAGTTACGGATTTCTGCCTCCATCAAAAGAACCAGTTGGTAGACCCACCTTCTGGGATTGCTAGAGGAGATTCAGAGCTCACACAGATGGAAGGAGAGAAGGGAGGAAGGGAGGAAGGGAGGAAGGGAGGAAGGGAGGAAGGGAGGAAGGGAGGGAGGGAGGGAGGGAGGAAGGGAGGAAGGCAAGAAGGACAGGCAGGCAGGCAACCAGGGTGAGGTGGAGAAATGACCACTGAGCAAATATCTTTACCTTTCACCACTGATCTGGACAAACTACGGTAACTTACCCGAGAAAGCCTGGCTTGTTGGAACCTTTAGAGGTCACAGACCTCACCAAAGAAAAGCAGCACTTGTATATAACTCAGCAAGAACCATCTGATAATGCCACAGAAAAACAAAAAGTAGCCTGGGGATCTGATCTTAAGAGAGATAGAGGGGAACTGGGATGTGGAATCAAATTGAAGAGAATGTCAATAAACTCACCTTGGACCTCAAGCTACATCTAAAGCAACAATTAGGGGGAAAAAAACAACAACAAACAAACCCTGTACTACACTTACTAAATTCAGAAAGTACATGGATTGGGATTACCTGATATAAATAAAATCAATAATAAATATGGGGGGGTAAGTAAATTCTAGGCATCTGGTTAAAGAGGAGTGGTAAGTACATGATGAGGAATTATTAAAAAAACAGACTCCCATTGAATTCAATATGATTCATACTGGGATTTACTCATAGACATTTTCTGTTTTCTTAATGATATACAGTAGATTAAAAAAAAGCACTCTTTGAATATGATTACTTGCCAGTTTAAAAAAAAAAAACTTTATTAGTCTGAAGAGCACTCATTTAGGGGTCAGACCCCTTAAAGCTTAAACTCTTCTAGGATTCTAGCCCTGATGCTGACTTGGAGGAAATGTCTTTCTCTGTGAATGTGCATTTATTTGCTAAGAAAAAGAACATCCTCTTTCCAAGGGGCAGGTGCTTTTGACAACCTAGCCCCAGAGATTGGTGGGGAATCGCCTGAGACCTGCCTTCTCCAACAACCGCAGGTGAGTTAGTCATTTCCTCTCTGCTCCCGAGGACCAGGACCGGTGCGGCCTCATCCTAGCACTTCCACGAGCCTGGAGCGCTCTTCCTCTGCCGTATTACTCCTCAAATCAGCCCTTCCTATGAGGTCCCTGCCTGGAGCAGGAGGCCTTCAATAAGCGTTTGCTAAGTGAATCAAAACTCACGTCAACCCATCCCTGGGGAGGCCACCTATCCACAAGGGAGGTGAAGCTGTGTTCTACACAAAGAACACCAGGCCCTGGCCGACTATACAATGTAGAAGCGAGGAGGAAGTGCAATTTTACTCAAGTTGTTATCTCTGAACCGCTCGTCGTGTGTGTTCTGAGTAGGCAGTCGGTGGATAGTGGCAGTTAACTTCAAGAACAGGCCTAGGGAGCCTATCTGCCTGAAGTCATTTCTGATCCGCAGAACACCTGTTTTAATTTTGGAGTCAAATGTCACAGGAAAGCTCATACTGAAGAGCAGTGTGCCACCAGAATGGGTCAGGAACCTCAGTTTTTAAAAACTGAATCCTCGGGCCACCGATCAGCACAAAGGAGCTACACAAAATGAGGCAAAAGCTAATACAGTAGGGCCTCTGATGATTCCACCTGAGAATAAAGTAGTGACATAAAACACGTAACAGTGTGAAGAGGTGACGGAGCCACCAGCAGTCCTCCAAATCCGCCCCAGGAACCACTGCGTCAGGCCCTGGACTGCAAGAGGGACACATTCCTGCAGAGCGAACTGGATTTTTTATATTCATTTAAAGGTCGAAGTCAAGTCCTTGTCCCCTGCAAACCCAAAGCCCCATGATCTGGCAGGATTGAAAAACTTCCTGTTCTGCTCTGAGGGGGCAATTCAACCCCTCCCAGCAAAACCCACTCATTCTACTGATTAAATCAATCAAACGGAAGCCAACATTCCACAGAGGAATGTCCACTGCTATTCATACAGATAAACAGATACACCCACTGGCAAAGGCCAAAAGACACAAGTGTCCTGTTCTAATGGGTGTCTCCCATTCCTCACTGCTCCAACCTTAAGCCACCTGGAAACGGGAAAGGCTGCACATGAAAAAGAAGGGGCTGTCTCTACTTCAAGGTCAGTCCCATCCATCCTATGTCAGCTACACGCATGTTGCCTTTGTACGAACAAGAAAAAGGAACCTCTCTAAATGGACACCAACCTGGATGTGCCAGGCCTGACAAGTGGACAATGCACAATTAAGGGAAAAAGCTCCTTTCTCCCAGTTAATTGTATCCTAGCTCACTGGGCTAAACAAGGTTGGCTGTTCAGCCTCCAGGGGCAATGTACAACCTTGGGGGCCTTGGGACAAAGATTAGCATATAGCACCCATCCTATAAAAAAATTAGTAAAATTTGTTTCTAGACCCCAGGAAAAGCCCAGACCTAAGAAATAGCCCCATGAGAAGGCCCTGGATTGGGGTAGATTTTCTCAAAGCCTCTGAGACAGAGTAACTACATCAGGAACATCTAAGATGTCTGTTTCAAAAACAGCCCATATCCAACCTATTGCATCAGAATGATTAAAACTGGAGGGATATGGGGGCGCCTGGGTGGCGCAGTCGGTTAAGCGTCCGACTTCAGCCAGGTCACGATCTCGCGGTCCGTGAGTTCGAGCCCCGCGTCAGGCTCTGGGCTGATGGCTCGGAGCCTGGAGCCTGTTTCCGATTCTGTGTCTCCTTCTCTCTCTCTGCCCCTCCCCCGTTCATGCTCTGTCTCTCTCTGTCCCAAAAATAAATAAAAAACGTTGAAAAAAAATTTTTTAAACTGGAGGGATATGTTCTACTTAACAAGCCTCTCTGGTGAGCCCCCTATACTCTCAAATTTGAAAAACATGGTTTCTGGGTATCAGCTTGCCTCTCCCCTCCCCTGCCAGGACACAGGAAGATTTATCAGTCAGAGGCCAGTTAGAAATATAGAAACAATGCTAGGTATTGCAACTGATACTATTTGATATAAACAAATGAGAAGACTGAGTAATAGAGCAAAACTGCAGGAAGTAGCTCCCACCGCTGGAGGTGGGGAGGGGGGCACAGTGGGGAATCAAAGGGAGGAAGTGGGGTTATCAGAATCTAACAGTTGAGAGGAGGAGACCCACAGAGCTGGGACCAGACCTCTGAGGGACAGGTGGCTGGCCTCTCAGGACCCTCTGTGAAGGTCCACGCAGGGCTGGGACTCAAACTTCTGAGGACGGCCAGGTGATGGAGTCTCCAAGGGGTCCAGGAGGTTGGTTCTAGGATGTAGCAAGGAGCTGGAGACAGGTACCAACGGTGGCTAGCAGAGTGAAAGACCCTTTCTGGAACGAGGCTGACAAGCACAGCAAAGAAATGGAATGAATCATGTCCCTTCTGCCTCCTCCAGCCTCCCAGAAGCCCTCCAGCAGCCCCTAGTAGCAGAGCTTAACGAGGAAACAGTAGGCAGAGGAGGAATGTAGTTTGCTGAGTAACAGCCCAACACACAAGCCCATCTAGGAAGGTCTGTCTGGTGCTTAGAGACAATCACTTAATAAGGAGCCAAGGGAGTATGATGTCCATCAGCTCCAACAAGAGGTTGGTGCCTATTCCAAGCTCCGCCTAGCAAGGGCCAGCCTTGTTCTTTTAATTCTTGTTCATTCTGTTTCCAAACACAATTCCTAAAATGACCCTTTTAATATCTAACACTCCCAAAATGTTCACTCTGTACTTACAACCCTAACCCAGCCCCATTCTATTTTTTTTTTAACAGTTTTTTTTTTAAACTTTATTTTGAGAGAGTGGGGGTGGGGGAGGGGCAGAGAGTGAAGGAGAGAATCCCTCTGCAGGTTCTGCACTGTCAGCAAAGAGCCCAATGTGGAGCTCAAATTCGTGAACCGTGAGATCATGACCTGAGCCAAAATTAAGAGTCGGATGCTTAACCAACTGAGCCACCCAGGGGTCCCTTGCCCCATCCTATTGTCTTTTGGTCACGTAGTAGTTATGAGTAGGGGTCTAGGGCCAGACAGCCCTACCAGCTATATGACCTTAGACAAGTTGCTTTGTACATCTGTGCCTCAGTTTCCTTAATTATAAAAAGGAAATGACAATTGTAACTAGCTCACAGGATGGCTGTAAATATTACGTGAGATAATACATAAAAACGTAACAATATAAATGAACGTGTCTGGCACATAAGTAGCTAACTATGTTTTGACTGTATTAATATTATCAACAGTATGATTATCCCAGACACCTGGATAGAAACTAGATCTACTATAAGTTTCTTTAAAAAATGTCTTTTTATCCCCTTCCCCTGGGATCACCTCTGTTCCCACAGAGCCCCGATACTTAGTTTCCTGTGAAGTTAACTTCACCTCTTGCAACCCTATTCCTGGTAGCCAGCACTGACAACTAATTTTTATGCTACAATGATTGGGTGTACAGAAAATTATGCAAGGAAATGATTCTTTGTTCAAGATCCACTTCTCTGGTAAATATCCATGGCTACCACATCCATGAGGCAACAAGTAACGATTCTCCTAGCTCAAGGACAGAGGGGAAAAAAACGTCCACTCATGTTAATGCCACCCCCCCCCACACACACACACCTCTCCATCTGATTTGACTTTACTCATAATCCCACTCCTGTTTATCTGGTCTCCACTGGCAACCTGAGGTTCTCCCCCAAGATATGCCACACGAGAGGAGGTAAGGGCAACCCTAAAGGGTAGAGGTCTTCCTGCCCTTTTCTCTTGACATGCTCTTCACCTAGACGGTGGGGGATGATGCCACAGTCTGAAACGACAGCAGAAGAGAGGTACAAGGGAGTTCTAATTACAAGAATGCCAAGGTTCAGAGTGGTGGAAAGCAACGTCTCCTCAATCCCAAGGGGCCCAGAGCACAGCTAAGTGACAAAGAAGATGAAGAAGTGCCCCACAAAGGGCACTTCTCACCACTAAGGCCCTGAGGGAAGCAGCAGCATGCTGTCAATCCCTGCCTCCACCGGTGGAGCCCACGGGTCCCCACAAGGAAGCGCCTGCAAGGATCCCACGGTGCCATCAGGGGGAGCCTGGTGGGACATGAAGAGAACGCTCCCTCCCCTGGTTTGAGGCTGGGGGCCAAAATACTAGAGAACTATGTAGGAATTGGAAAATGTGCAGACAATGGAGGGGTCACCTGGGTGTCCCATGAAACTGTAGATGCTGACTCAGGAGATCTGGGGCGGGAGCTCCCGGGTGATACGACACAGCTGCTCCATGGACCACACTTTGAATTGCTAGAGCACAGGGGAGGCAGCTGACCCAAATCACCATGAAGGTGCCAGGTGCCCTGCTCCTAACAAAGGAGCAGAAAGTCTAGGAACCTCCCGACCCACCTCCCCATACCCTGTGGCTGCCTGGGAAGTGCGGCATAGGAAAGCATATGCCCGGGGAGTCCAGGATAAGAGGCACCAACCAGCCTGGGGAAGGGGCTCCCTGAACGGCAGGAGTCCAGAGAGAGCAAATCCCTCTCCAGGGAACCCTACTTAGTAACTGTATGTGTATTTAGTTCTTCAGAAATGAAGATTCAACACTCTTCTCCTTAACATTTAAGTTTATTATTTGATTTTGCAGGTACATTTTCAGAAACTGGCTACAAATGAAAGATGAGGCCAACTCTACTTTCTTGCCTCAGGAGACGAAGTGTAATTTAACTTCAAAACTATTTCCAGCAACTGTGGCTGAAATTAACTTGGGCTCCAGTTACCTGGAAATGTATTCCATTAATCCAAAAAACATGATTCCCCAAATATTATGGGTAACTAAGGGTACACGTAAACAAAGGTGAACAGCCAGGTCACTGTAAATGCTTGTATTTCACATACGTTAAAGAATTAAACTTTATAGTAACACTACTATGTCTGAATTCAACATATACAGATTACCTGGTGTGATATTTCAAGAAAAGGGATGATTACAAACAGTAACTTTGTTTCTTGGGAGTACTCTCTCCGGCATGAGGCACGGGTCCCCAGATCGACCACCACATCTCTAACTGGAAGCAGATGTGTGGTCTGTGGAGGGCTGCTAAAGGATGGCATGAGCTGCAATATGACATGTAGTCATCCACTTGGCACCTCGTTCTAAACAGCGAGACTGCTTTGATTGGTACGTACTTGTTAAGTTGATCTTCTAAGAGAGAAACTCCTTCATCTCCTTCCTGTGTCGTTTCCTCAACAAATGATAGGAAGTGTTTAGTTTTCTGTGTTTGCCGTCAAGTTTGTGGTTAACTAATGTCTCCCTACCTTGAACTCTAAGCTCTCAGAAGGCAGTTTACCTGCGTTCTTAATGTGCTTTTGTTCACTGTCAAGATGACCTCTCCTGCACGTAATTTAAGGAAAACCTATCGGCCAGGGCCTCGGGTCTAGGCTCCAAGCTGTTGGCCCACCAGCGCTAGTGTATGGACCAAAGTCCTGAAAACGCCCCTGTTTCACATTCAGTCCCCTCGTGTATCCATTAGCTTCACATTACTTCACCCATACCAGTCCCAGTCAGGACACCAAAATGGCTACAGAGCTTATAACAACTCCACTGGCATTAATGGGAATGGAGTGGGAAGAACACCCAAAAGCGCATGATCTACCTACAACTGCGCACAACTGCAATAGTGCCTTCGATACACATAGAATAATAGCATCTTGGAGTTGAAACAAACTTCAACTTATTGCTCGATCACATGACAAAGACTACATGTCTGTTTATTTATTTAAAAGACTTTATCGAGCTTCTAAGAAGACACTGGCCACTATTTAAGTTGCTGGAAAAGAGGCAGAGAGCAAAAAGTGCGTGCCCTCCAAGAGTTTACATTTTTGTTGAAGTGACAGGCCTAGACCGTTTCAAAAATCATGAATAAGACTTTGATTCTGTGATAAGTGCTATGACAAAATAAAACATATTACAGCAATTTGTGGAAAGATCATTGGAGCTATGATGGGCAGGGAAGCCTCTCTGAGGTGGTGACATCTGGGCTGATGAGAAGGAGCCACAAAGATCTGTGGGTGGAACATCCCAAGAAGAGGGGCGACACATGCAAAGGGCCTGAGGCAGGAAATGAGTCTGGAGAGCTCAAGGGACAGAGAAAAGGGTAGTGTGGTTAGAGCTCTTGATGGAGAGGGCAGGTGGAAAAAGAGATGGTCGGACCAGTAGGCAGGGAAATAAACACACAGAAGAGAGCTCTACAGGCCAAAGTAAGTGCTCTGGAGAATTTTGGCAAGAACTACTAGCTCACATTTTATAATGCTCATTCTGGCTACTCTAACATAAGGTTGTAAATGTGAGGCAAGAGCAGATACAGCTTGATTGGTTAGGCAGTTGCCAGAGATGTGCAGGCACAAATTAATGGCCAAAGCTAGGGTGAATGAAGAGGAAAGGGAGAAACGTGACTGGATTAGGGATCTATTTGGAGGTAGAGCCACAGGATTTGCTGACTGATTAGATGTTAACTCGGCGGGAGGGGGGGGGGGGGGGAGGGGGGAGGGCATTTAGGAAATAAAAAACTGCACGCATGATCACCTCCACAATAATCATCACTGCATTTTATAACAAATAGACTTGATTCTTTGTTCACCTTCACCCTTTCCAAAACCCTACCACCAGAGCTATCCCTCCACCCGAACACATTCTGCTTATTCCCGAGGATAATTTAAAAAGCTTGGGCCACCATGCATGTGCTCAACCAACCTCCAAAGTCAAGAACACGAAGGGTGAGGATGCAGGGGCCTGATGTGGCAACCAGGCTGCGCCCAGCCCCCATTTACAGGGAAGAGGCAAGCAAGGGAGGCGGGTGCGTTTCCGCATATTCAAGAGATGTTTTCAGGGAAAAAAGAATTGTTCAGTCTTTTCCTACAAATGAATATTTGTGTGTACTGCCTCCTATGAAGAAACATTTTTTAAAACCAGAAAAAGAAATATAAATATTTGGTATTTGGAGGCTTTTTTTTTGTCCATCCCACTCTTTTTCTTTTGGAGCCTCAAAAGAAATAATTAACCAGCCCAATGAAAGCTTTCTTCCTCCCTTCTTTATAATTAAACCATGCTAAACAGCAATGACAAAGAGTATGCTAAATAATTTTTTAAATCTCATTACCCAAACACAACTATTTCATGATTGCATGAAATACTCCTTATTCAGACACACACACATACACATACATATAGTCATAGTAATTATGGCTCCATGTTCTGTTGTTTTCATTGTGAGTTAGACTGTAAACATTTTTTCATGTTTCTAAATTTTTTTAAATGTTTATTTTTTTAGAGAGAGAGCAGGGGAGGGGCAGAGAGCGAGAGAGGGAGACAGAATCCTAAGCAGGCTCCAGGCTCTGAGCTGTCAGCACAGAGAACCCCGATGCAGGGCCCTAACCCACAAACTGCAAGCTCATGCCCTGAGCTGAAGTTGGACACTTAACCGACCAAGCCCACCAGGCACCCCTCATGTTTCTAAAACATGTTTTTAATTACACTAGTGGCAACACAACATCCCAACAGGTTACTGAACCATAAACTATCGCCGTTAGCCCTAAGACTGGGCACTCAAATCCTCCTTTCTCTCAGTTTTGTATAATAATTTCAAAGGGATCACCCACCTTTGGTACAAATAAAAGCTAAAACAATGCCAAACCCAGAAGCTTCAAGGCTCTTATAAAGTCACTGTAAACTCATTAAATTGCTTATAAAATCATTTATCTGTCAATGATTTGCCAAACCAAGTGAGTAAAAAGAAATACATCAATTTCATTGAGGGATTATTTACCTAGGATACTAGACTAACTCACAAAGCACAACAGGAAATGGGCTGAACCTGCACCATAGAGTGTGCACTGTCTTCGTTTTTGTTTTGTTTTTTAATGAGTGAATGGAATACGGACTTAGAGGACCATCACCTTCTCCGCACTGTCGATTTTGCCAAAGTCTTATCAGTCTTCACTAGGTAAGCGTCCACAGATGAAACACTGCAGGAGACAGCTCTGAATGCTTTAAGTACAGTCCTACCTTAAAATAGTTTTCCTGTATTTAAACATGTGTGGGTAACTACATAAATATATGACACAAATAAATGTCACCTAGAGAGAGAACACCATCCTGTATTCTAAAGGTATCTTTTCTTTAAGGCTTCCTAACCCCTCAAGGCATGGTTAAAAAGTGTGACATGCTATGTCATCGCCACTCTCCCAGCTGTCCCCCAGAGTCTTTGCTCTGGCATTGTATTTTAGGCAGTGCTAAAAGTAGCAGAGGGGCAAGGGGAGCTTCAGGGGGCTTTAACTTCAGAAAATGTTTAATATACCCCTTGATACTCTAATACTTAAAGGGATGTACCGTGTAGCAGACATGAGATGGGGCTGACACAACTCAAGTTTGTTCTCAGCTTTAAAAGGAAGCCAGCAACAGCCTCTCTGTGGAGACTCCCAAAAGCCTAGGACACCAGAATGTCACCTTTTCCATGTATTTTACTCACTATCCTTAGCCTGTGAGTCCAACCAACCATTTCAGAAGAATGTCTGAAGAAGAAAAAGAGATGGCATTCTACAGGCAAGATCCCATCATGGGACCCCTTAACTCGATCCTGGGTAACTAAAACAACTGTTCAGTTTTACACACTGTATCGTACTTCAAAGTCACCGGTAAGAAGCACCACTTTAAAGAATTCCATGATGATTCCCTGTATTTTAGCATTATGTCAATGCAGACTTTCACATCTTCTGCCAAGACTTACACTGGACAAAAAATCCAAAAGGACGTCCAAATTCTTTGGACAACTGGTATTCAGCCATATCCAGTATTGCTTGAAATAATGAAGCTGTCAGCAGGGTCTTGGAAGTGTCTGGGCTATGAGAGTCTCTGGACATCGTATCATGTTTCACGATGGTATCTGACATGCATTACAATTCCTCATATTCTCCAGAGAGAAGCGAAGTGACCAAGCAGGGCCAATGAAATAGTGTTCCATTTTCCATCTACCTTAGTTTCTCTCTTGATCTTTAAAGTAATATTTTCCTGGGTTTTTTAAATCTATGTCTCAAAAACTCTGTTATCAAAATATTTAAGAAGTGAGAAGGGCTACACCTGATTAAGCAGGGGGAAAAAAAACAAAAAAAAGCAATCACTGGCAATATTAAATGCTATGTCACTAGTCTCAGAACTCAGCACACTTTTTTTGAGAGGGAGAGAGCAGTGGAGGGGCAGAGAGCGAGAGAGGGAGACAGAATCCTAAGCAGGCTCCAGGCTCTGAGCTGTCAGCACAGAGAACCCCGATGCAGGGCCCTAACCCACAAACTGCAAGTTCATGCCCTGAGCTGAAGTTGGACACTTAACCGACCAAGCCCACCAGGCACCCCTCATGTTTCTAAAACATGTTTATAATTACACTAGTTGCAATACAACATCCCAACAGGTTACTGAACCATAAACTATCGCCGTTAGCCCTAAGACTGCGCACTCGAATCCTCCTTTCTCTCAGTTTTGTATAATAATTTCAAAGGGATAACCCTTTGTGTCTACAGGACACAAGCATATACCCAACTACCATTCTACCCTCAACTCCAAAACGAATGCATTTAAAGGATACCATAAGTTAAAACTGGAATAAAAAAAAAAACATTCAGTTAAGCAGATTCTTTCTCATTTTCTACTACCGTTTAACATTAATTAAACATTCACTTTCTATTTTGTTAAGTGCTGCATTTAATGATTTTTTTCACCTTTTATTTTTGTACCGGTTTATAAATAATTAAATTTCCTCTACTTAGTTTTATAATGATGAAATACACGGAAATTTCTACCTGCCATGGGCTCAGAGACCTAATATCAGACAGAACAATTTCCTGTAGCTCAGGTAGGCTAAGACTTACTAACAATCTATGTGTGGGATTGAAAAACACCAACCCAGGACAACCTGACTCTTGGTCTATACACTTTTGATGTAAGATTCACGTTCACAGTTTCAAACTCAATAAATTCAACTGACAGGACTTAAAAGAGTTCTTGGGGGGGGGGGGACGCAGAATACCAACAAGGAGTTAAAACTGCACGTCCCACATGGTTTACATTTTCCAACTACACTCCCCAGTTGACTTTTAATTTCTACCTCACACTTTCATTTATTAAATAAATGACGGAAATTCCTTCCAAGATTTTCTTTTTAAATATTTTGGATTCACAGCCCACACCACAGAGGCCAAACCTTAAGCTAGCAGGGAGACGCTGTGCCTAACGGAAAAGTGTGGGTAAAATGTATCCCACAGAAAGGTATTTCTCTGAGAACACATACAGACCCAGAACTGCGGCAAGGAGAAGCAGTGAAATGTATTTCTGGGCAAACCTGGGACGTTTATTTTGTCATTATGTCAAGAAACTACAAACATTCAGTTCAGGAGTTAGCAAGCGCTGATCATCACGGGCCCACTCAGTGAGCCATCCCCCCCACACACCATCCTCAGCTGCAAAAAAGAAACTCTGTAAAATATGAATATGGCCAATATTCTAGGTTCCCTGGCACAGTTCAACAAAAGAAGAGAGAAACTAGACACAAATAATTTGCAAGTGGATGGAATCTGGTCGTTTTTATCCCATTCCTAAAAGACTGCAATTTGAAGCCGGGAGAAATCCCGTCCGCCATTTCACTTCTTTTTCCCCAAAGCCTCCCCTAACCCCCACTGAGAATAAACACTACAGCCCTCCAACCTTCCTTCCCCACCCCAAATCACAATTCCATCAGCCAATGAACAAGGAGATTTTCCCAGCCTGGGTTCCTGAATTGGTTCCCAAAAGACTTGGGACCCTGAATCAAAATAATGTTCAAGGAGACCATCCAATAAAAAGATATCTCCAGTTGTCATTAAAGCAAGAACAAAGAACAGTTTTGTCCTACTTGAAACAGCCCTAACAGATAATCCTCTGTCAAGGGCCCCAGAGAAACAGAAAACAACTACAGGAGAGGCTTCCTGAGAAAGCTGAGGCCCCTCCTGTATGCTTGCCTGGTAGGCACACAGCCACCAGTTCTCCCAGTGTCACCTGTGAACCGGCTGTATCAGACCCACCTGAGCTACTGTGGAAAAGAAAAATGCCCGCATTTGGTCAAACTTCCCAACTAGAATCTCTGGGGGTGTAGCCTGAGGACCTGTATTCTTCAACAAGCTCCCTGGGAATTCCTCTACAAAACAAAGCGTGAAAACCACCATCAAACTCAAACTATCTCTGTAGATTTCCCAAAGCCAGGACTATTTTCTCCAACACAAGTCATGGACACGGTGAATGAAATCACAAGTGCTATTTACTCACACGTGCTAATGGTCATTGGTACTGACGTAATCCCGTTCATTTTTACTACAAACAGCCCTATGAAGTATTTCATCCCCATTTTATGCCTGAGGAAACGACAGACCTAAGATCAAACTTTTTATAAGTGACAGAGTAAAGACTTGTGGAAAATCTCCCTCTGATAAGCGGAAGTCTCAGTTTTCTCGTTATTCTACTGGTCATTTGCACAGTTAGTCATGTTCCTCTGCTCCAAAATTCCACCCCAAAGATAACCACTTCCATCATATGCAGCAGTGTCCAAACTGCTAGAATGCTCTCTCTGGATGGGGTTACTACAATTTAATGGACAGAATACTTGAAAAATTCGGAAAACATCTGGAGAGATTAAGAAAAGAGAAATGAGGTTCTAAGATAAATTTAACGGTTAACTGAGATCGGGCTGGGAGAACAGGATCATATGCAGAAGATGATGGAGAAGCATAAGAGACTGAGGTTAGACGTGCAGATGAACTTTCTGACAAGGGAACAGTACAATAATGGCAGGGGAGTTATATAACATCACCGGCAAGATTAAAAAATAAATAAATAAATAAAAGGCATCGTTAGATCAAGGGCAGGGCTTCCCAAACTTTAGACACTGACAAATGTCCCAGAGGGTGCAGGAAGAGGAGGTCAAAATCTCCCTCAGTGGAGAACCGTAGCTCTAAGAGTTAGAGGGATTCTGCCTAAAAGAGGGGATCGAGAGGAAGTGGGGGAGAAACCAGATGTCCTTTCCTGGCCAACCCAGTCATGAAGAACTGAAAGCGTTGGAGGGGAAAATCGAGGAACCTGGGTTACCCAGAAACCAGATGACTCCCCTGAGATGGCCAAGAATTGACTGCCCTCACAAAAATGACAGAAAGGAAGAAATGGAGACAAAGGAAGGGAAGAGGAATCACTTCGCCTTACGGGACGCAGTTAATGTAAAACTAGGGCTCCACAGACCTCGGTTCCTAGGAAGGGGAGCTAGCCGGGGCCGAGTTTATGACAAAGAACATGTCAGAGCTGTTGCCAATGTCAGAGCCGAGGCTTTTCTTATCGTTTTAAATGGTGTTGACGTGACACCAAGATTGAACACTCTGGAATGTGAAACAGAGCCTTCTCTCTTCAAAGCCTGCAGCCACTTGAAAACACGAGAAAAGGTTAAGATTGGGAGAACTAATGTGTGTTTCTGAAATGCCTGTGGAAGGCACCCCATGCTTGCACAGCAAACAACTACAGGAACTCTGGGAGGCTTAACGGGGACAGGCTAGTTGTCAATCAGCAAGTAGTGCCTAATACCCAGGGTGCTATGACAGGAACCGTATACAAAGCAAGGTCACCACACCTGGCCTTGCCCCTGGGAGTAGACAGTTTAAGTCAACTTTAAAAGTGAGCACCAAAGACATACGAACAAGGGGTGTTTTCTGTGCCTGCCAAGGCTGTCAACACAATGGCCCCTCAACATTTCACCACCTTCACCAGAACAGAAAGAACCTGTGGTGCAAATAGGAAGCCCAGGTAAACTGGCAGGAAATCTATCTAGAGCAGAAATAAGCATGCCTCACCCTCCTGCCAGGAAAGCCAAGGTGGAAGAGGCAGGGAATGCCCAATCCTGGGTCCACAGCCACCCCACCTGGAGGCTGGCAGGAACCATTCTGCAGGTCAGCCCACGTTCACTATTTACCAAGCATGATAGCATTTGGGCCAACAGAAGAGAGAAGCCTTAGCCCTTCTAAAGATTTTTCCTGTCCCCATACTCAAGTCTGAATCAGGCATAAAAGCAGAGACAGAAAGAGATCATTCTTCCTGGTTCTTTATTTGCCACTTCAGATGCTAATGATGCATACTTTGCCCCAAGGCAAATTTTAAATCACTGGATGTCCTTTCTCACTACATCCAACAAAATTCTCTTGGCAACTTTTCTAGGTTTTCCTTTGTGTGTGCTCAGCAAACACAAATTCTTTGAAAAATGGTGTAAACCAAACAAAATTGTGAAGGTAAACAAGCTTAGTTACAAGTAATACATTGCACTGAAGTTTACTTTGAAATGCATGGAAAAAGCACTAAGATGGATTGATGGATGGAGAGAGTAAGTGGGCAGATGGATACATGATAAAGCCAAGTATGGTAAAATATTAATGGCAGACTATGGGTGATGGGTATATGGGTATTCACTGTAAACTTTTCTAACTTTGCTGCATGTTTGGAAAGTTTTCATAAGAAAATGTTGAAAGCAACTTTTAAATAATCCTGTAGCATTTATCTTGGAATAGTATGTAAGGACAAAGGGGAAATTAATAATATTTCATAGAGATAACAGGTTATAAAACATTATGTACAATATAATCCCAACTTTGTGAATATACAATAAACACCTTAAAATACCGTTTTCTCTTTTGGAGGTGGAATTATGAGTAACTTTTATTTTCTTCTTTGTGCTTTTCCTACATCTTAACCAATTTTTCTTCAATCAACATGTGTTATTTTACAATTCAAAAATTTACTTTAGGGGAACCTGGGTGGCTCAGTCGGTTGAGCGTCAGACTTCGGCTCAGGTCATGATCTCATGGTTCATGAGTTCAAGCCCCACGTGGGGCTCTGTGCTGACAGCTCAGAGCCTGGAGACTGCTTTGGATTCTGTGTCTCCCTCTCTCTCTGCCCCTCCCCCACTTGTGCTCGCACTCTCTCTCTCTCTCCCCAAAATTTTTTTTTAATTAAAAAATCTACTTTATAATACTAAAGTTAAAAAAAAAATCTCTGAAGCCAACTTTAAATTACTCACTATTGAGAATTTTACGGATAAGAAGTTTTACTATAGTGGGTTTTTTATATATAGGTTTCACTCCCTTAGATTTTTGAAAAAGGCTCAGGAGAAGACAATTCTCTAAGCTCTACTCTCGACAGTTAAGGCAAGATAACAAGGAAATGTGTTTTAGCACTCAAGTTCTTTTTAAGCAGATTTTCAAGTCAAAGCTCCCAATTCGTATGATTCTACCTGCCCTGTTACATCCATCTGGTTTACCACCGACGCAAAGCGCACTCCCTGACAGCCGTGTCCTCATGAGGGCCTCCTTCAGACTCCAGAAAAGCCCACAGCTGGCACATCTACCTATGTTTCTTTGTCCAGAGCACACACCACAACACCTACTTCCCAGCGCAATCACAAAGATACACCTGATGAGTTAAGTGTTGTAGCAAAAATGAGATCAAGACTCTTGCTTCCATGTGTGAGCAAATCACATGACCCCTAGAACTCTAAAATGAGAGTACTTGTCTCAGCATACTAAAGTCTCTCTGCATTCTTTAACATTTTATAGTGTTAACAGATCTATAGGACAGACACCCCACATTCCACTCACTTCTAGAAGAGAAAAAGGGAATGAAAAACACAAGAGTTTCTCAAGGATATATTTGAGGATCCAATGTTCCAAGGCTGTGATCTGAGGTAGGTAAGGAGGAGAGAGAACTCACACACGTCTCCAAGCTTCCTGTGATGCCCTTCCAAGGGGACGGAAACCAACTCCAGTAACTTGAGTTGGATCCACAATACAAGCGTAATTCTAGGTGAATCCACTCTCTTTATCGGATTTCAACTTCTGGAGAGATTCATTTAATACGTCTCTTTTACCTTAGGAGGTACAACTTCCCGGTGCAAAACCAATCAGAAAGTTGTGGGCCTTGCAAGCAGCTGAGCACAGGGAAATGAAAGCCACCTGCTCAGCTATATAAATGACTCAGGCTGGATTAAGCTCTCCTGAGTACTCAAGAACAGCTACTTCATGATAGTGATAACCTTTATGCCCTTTGCGTTGCTTTCATTATTTCTTTAATTTTCCTTTGTTGTTGTTGCCTTAAAGTTTCAATTACATAAACAGTGGGAATCATCTATATACTTTAAGTAGGGAAGTCACTGAGCACTATTTCAAGAGTATTTATGTTTCCAACTTAGGAGAATTTACCCAAAGGTGGACTATTTTCTAAACACAGTAGAGCCCTCTCTCCTTACATCTCATTTTGACTCAATTTACCCTTTAATTAGGCATCTGTTAAATGCACCACACAATGAAAGCAAGACAGCAGATACAGCAATGAGTAAAGGATACCTACTGCCCTGTGAGATGTGCGGTCTCAGTTCACCAGCACATGTGTACAAAAAAGAATACAAATATCAGCAGAGATCAAAAGTGCTCTGGCAGCTCAATGGAATGTAGACAGTCCCCAACATAGGATGGTTCTGCTTCACGAGACTTTACAATGCCACAAAAGTGGTATGCATTCAGGAGAATCTGTACTTTGATGTCTGAATTTGGATCTTTTCCTGGGCTAGCGATGTGTAGTGGGGATCCTCTCTCACGATGCTGGGCAGTGGCAGCTGCAGCTCCCGACCAGCCATGTGATCCTGAGGGGAAACTGATACACTTACATCAATTTATGTTTCACTTTCAGTACAGTATTCAATAAATTACATGAGATATTCAACACTTTGTGATCAAATAGGCTTTGTTTTCATTCTGCCCAACTAGAGACTATTAAGAGTGTTCCGAGCACACTTAAGGTTGTCTAGACCAAGCTATGACTTTCAGCAGATGAGGTATATTTGTTAGTTTATTTTGAGAGAGTGCCAGCATGAGTGGGGGAGAGGGAGAGGGAGAGGGAGAGAGAGAAAGAGAGAATTCCAAGCAGGTTCCATACTGTCAGTGCGGAGCCCGATCTGGGGCTTGAACTGTGAGACCATGACCTGAGTCAAAATCAAGAATCAGATACTTAACCTACTAAGCCACCCAGGTGCCCCAGGTTAGGTGTACTAATGCATTTTCAACTCACAGTATTTTCAATTTATGATGGGTTTATTGGGATGTAACTTCATCATAAATTGAGGAACATCTGTAAACTCTATCCTCTGCCTGGTGAAATAATGAAAAAAAGATTTTTATGAAAGAATTATTCAAGATGTGCCTTGAAACATGGGAAATGGCAATAATACCACTCATAGCTTAACATTTATTGAGCAATGAAAATGTACCAGGTACTGTAGTATTTTGCATACATTGCTAACACTAAGAATCTCATGAGGCAGCTATTTAGCCCCATGTTACAGATAAGTTCACTGAGACCTGGAGAGTGACCTGACCAATGTCAAACAGCTGATCACAAGTAGAAGCTCCAAATCCTGGTCTGCCTGCTCCCAAAGACCACAGAGGGAAAAGTAAACAGGAAGAACTGCTGAGAAGGAAAAATAGGGGTGGGAAAGGAAGGATCAGAAGTGAAGAACTAGGGCAGTAAACACTCAAAAACTGGCTCCTGGTCTGACCCAGAAGGTCCCTTCTCTGTGGATGTATGGTCACACATTCTAATTTCAAGTAATGAACACTCATGGGAAAAAAGATAGTAGAAAGCCAATGTCCTCATAATGTTTAATATCCATAAGAGTACATACAAACTGTCTCCTAAGCCTACGGAGATACAAAAAGTAATAATAAGCTTTTTTTTCATTTTGTTTTTTTACACCTCACCACCTAAGCTCTGGCCAACACAACCTGCTGTCATCAAGACTTAAGGATAAGCTAACCTATAAGACCTATATCACCCTAAAGTGGTCAATCAAGCAACTGCAAGTATGCTTTTGGAAGCAGACAATGTCAACACAGCATGAAAACTAACAGCACCAACCTTTCTAACTTTCCTGACACTAGCAATAGCTATCCTTAAACTTTTCTGGGGTAGCATACTGCCTGGCTTGTGAAGAAAGTCAAATGCAGAAAAACCATCATGGAGGGGCGCCTGGGTGACTCAGTAGGTTAAGCGTCTGACTCTCAATTCTGGCTCAGGTCATGATCTCATGGATCAGGAGTTCGAGCCCCACCTCAAGCTCTGTGCTGACCGTGCTGAGCCTGCTTGGGATTCTCTCTCCCCCACTCTCTCTAGCCCCTCTCCTACTTGCACTCTCTCTCTCTCTCAAAATAAATAAACTTTGAAAAAAATCCATCATGGGAAACTGAACCCTCTTTAAGAGCATACTTTCCCTTAGAAACTTACACCACTGTATCCTTTACTGTAAATGACCTCTCAAATCCTCATCTCTGGCTCCAGTCTCTTCTCTGAGATCCCAGTCTGCAATTGTATGCATGTGACAGACACACCAGTATCCTTCCTCAGCACAAAAGCACTGCATCGCCTTGCAACAGACAGGGCCTTGGGGATGGCTAGGCCAATGAAGTGGGAGCAGTGATGAGTGGCTCTCCTTGCTGAGGCAGAGGGAAGCTCAGGCAGCTCCTCCCCTCCTGCCCCCCTCCTCCTGCAGCAACCAGACTGCAGCCCACAAGACTGAAGCAGCTTAGGGCCCCAAGCTGCTGCAGGAAGAAGAGCCAACTCGAGGCACCTCCCAGACTCTCAGAAGTACACTTCTGTTGCGTTAAGCTCCTGTGATTTGGGGGTTGTTTGTTACACCATATGTTACCACCCCATAGCCCAGGCTCACCTGAGAAAACAAGCTTAGTGGACATCCAGGGGCACCAAAAATCCACCTAAAATCATTCTCCACCTTGTTCTACCTGAATCCAGAGAAGCCTACCTACCTTCTATCTTGGTTAACCTCCAGAAATCTTAGGCTCTGCCCCCCTCCTTTGCATCCCCAGGCCTGGATGAAGAAACTGCACAGAATCAGTTTGATACACTTTTATTGACGGTGATGAAAATCTTAGGCAAAGTCAAATGAGGGACCCTTAGTTGGCTCAGTCGGAAGAGCGTGGGGTGCTTGTTCTCAGGGTCATAAGTTTGAGACTCACATTAGGTGTAGAGATTAAATAATTTAAAAAAAATTTTTTTTTTTAACATTTATTTATTTTTGAGACAGAGAGAGACAGAGCATGAACGGGGGAGGGTCAGAGAGAGAGGGAGATACAGAATCTGAAACAGGCTCCAGGCTCTGAGCTGTCAGCACAGAGCCCGACGCGGGGCTCGAACCCATGGACCGTGAGATCATGACCTGAGCCGAAGTCGGCCGCTTAACCGACTGAGCCACCCAGGCGCCCAATAATTTTTCTTTTAAAGGGAAGCAAAGCCTGGGGCGACTGGGTGGTTCAGTCGGGTAAGCACTGACTTCTGCTCAGGTCATGATCTCATGGTTCGTGAGTTCAAGTTCTGTGTCGGGCTCTGTGCTGACAGCTCAGAGCCTGGAGCCTGCTTAGGATTCTATGTCTCCCTCTCTCTCCCTCTGCCCCTCCCCTGCTCACACTCTGTCTCTGTCTTTCTCTCTCAAAAATAAACATTAGGGGCGCCTGGGTGGCCCAGTCGGTTAAGCATCCGACTTTGGCTCGGGTCATGATCTCGCGGTCTGTGAGTTCGAGTCCCGCGTCGGGCTCTGTGCTGACCGCTCAGAGCCTGGAGCCTGTTTCAGATTCTGTGTCTCCCTCTCTCTCTGACCCTCCCCCGTTCATGCTCTCTCTGTCTCAAAAATAAATAAATGTTAAAAAAAAATTTTTTTAAAGGAATAAACATTAAAAAAATTTTTTAATAAATAAAAAAGGGAAGCAAAGTCAAATGAATTTTAAGAAGTTAGACTTTTAAAAGAAAGATGGAAATTCTTGGGAGATAACCAGAAAAATATTTATTTTGGAAAAAAAAAAGTCTCAATCATGAAGCTCAATGTCTACTTAGATATGCAACTTTTTTATTATAACACACTAACATGATTGAAAACAATCTCCATTCCTACCCATGTTACAAGGGCATGACCATTCTAAAGCCATCAGAGCAGATAAAAGAGGTATCTAAATGTGCTTATATTTTTTTAAGGATTATATCACCACTACTCAGAACATACTAGAAACTGATACTCTTCACAAATACCACCCACAATTGTCAAACTTAAAAGCTCAAACTCACAGAATTGTAATGCAAATATAAAACATTCCCTTCAAAGGTCATTTACCACCATTTTTTCCCACCCTTTCTTGAAAGGGGCCCACACATGCAGGCTAAGAGAATGGCTATGAAAGAAAATATACGTTGTGGTTACATCAAAGTTTCTAGCTTAGAGGTACTGCAAACTTCATTACCGGGTCCCAGATCATACAAGCTACACAGAAACATCAAGACACACACACATGCCCTTTGATTTATCTACTAGTTAAGCAAACTGTCATACTTTGAATAATGTATCTAAAATCCACTCATAAAAATCTTTAATCTCCTTTTTATTTTTGGTGAGAACAGCAGGGAAGGTTTTCTTTTTATCATAAGGGCAATCTACACAAAATGATACACAATTTGATTATTATTCCACTTGCCTGTCTCTGAAATAAAGCAAAAATACACTCATCAAAATTTCAATCATGGGATACCTGGGTGGCTCAGTCAGTTGAGTGGCCAACTCTTGGTTTAGGCTCAGGTCATGATCTTGCGGTTCGTGGGTTCGAGTCCCACATTGGGCTCTGTGCTGACAGTGGAGAGCCTACTTGGGATTCTCTCTCTCTCTCTCTCTCTCTCTCTCTCTCTCTCTCTCTCCTTCTCTCTCTGCCCCTCTCCTGCTTGAGCTCTCTCTCTCTCTCTCTCAAAATAAGTTAAAACACAGTTTAAAAAGGAAAGGTAACAGAACACCTGAGTGGCTCAGTAGGTTAAGCTTCTGACTCTTGATTTCAGCTCAGGTCATGATCTCACGGTGTGTGAGGTCTGTGAGTTTGAGCTCCACATCCGGCTCTGAACTCATAGTGCAGAGCCTGCCTGGGATTCATTCATTCTCCCTCCCTCCCTCCCTCTCTCTCTCAAAATAAATAAATAAACTAAAAAAAAAAAAAAAAAGAAAAAGAAAGAAAGAAAGGAAAGGTAACTAATTAGTGGCTCGTCCTCCCCATGGGCATTTAATCACACTGAACAAACTGAAACTTCAAATCCTCTTGACCTTACTGACAAATCTTATACCTTCAATATGCTAAGGCAAACAATTACCATTAGTTATCAACCAAGACAATAAAAATCCACCCAAGAGTGTCTGGGTGGCCCAGTTAGTTAAGCGTCCAACTTTGGCTCAGGTCATGATCTCGCAGTTCACAAGTTCTAGCCCCACTTCAGGCTCTCTGCTGACAGCTCAGAGCCTGGAGCCTGCTTCAGATTTGGTGTTTCCATCTCCCTCTGCCCCTCCCCCACTCGTGCTCTGTCTGGTCTCTCTCTCAAAAATCAATTTAAAAAAAAAAATTTTTTTTTTAAAAACCCACCCAGAAGGCAAAGCATGACTGTTCTCTCTCCCACCCCACCTATTTCATTTCAAGAGTATTACTGAATATGGCAGGATTGCTCAAGTTTTCTGCTCAACAGAAATATACATTACAATTAGACTGACCATCCTTCATTTCAACCATATGAGTCAAGAGGAAGTAGTATTAATTATTTATTGGTTAGCATACATCCACCAAGTATTTACCACACCTGTGCACCTGTTCATAATGGTCATTTCTGTTCTAGAGTTTCCACAGAGTTCACCAACCCTGGGAACAACAGAGAAGCAGGAAGTTCTGCCTTCTTAACCATGCTTTGTGCCTTTAAACACCCAAACCATTGAGTTGCAGATAGTATTTGCTGGTAGGAAACACTCCTGTCCTAAAGTTATGACCTTGTATCTTCATACGCCTTCCAACTTATTTTAACTTTACATAATATTCTACTTCATAAAGCATCATCAACAGTCTGTCTTCTGTCTTCAAGTAGCTCATTGGAGGAAACCTACACCAGGAAACCTTTCACCGTAGCTGTGTGCAAACACCTCTTTCAGCACAGCGCATTCATGTAAATATTCCCAATCCTGGTCCCGAAAATAAAATTCAGACACAGACTCACTGATTCCACTATAAACCAAACTGTACACTGTTGCCAGGGCCCTGAGATGGGAGGGTTCCTTGCAGATAACAGACCCGCTCTGTCACACTTATTCAGAAAGTGACTTATTGATCATTATTCATTTCAGCTCTATAGAAAGAATGAGGCATCTCAGTTGAAACTAACAAGCAAGAGAAAGACCTTTAAAAAGTACCTCTTCAGTCATCCAGAACCTTTGCTGCTCTCACTTAAGAGGTGAAAAGAAGGAAGCTCACAGCCTGAAAGACCACACACCTTCATTTTACAGAGAGAAGGGACTTATAAGGCAAAGATTATCTTAATACCTTGTGCTCAGTAAACAGAGAAAACTAATACCTTCATTCGGTTAAGTGTTTATATAAGGAAGTTAGTGAAACTTACTGTTCTTGAGAATGTTTCCTCCCTACCTCACCTGCAGGAAACAGCACCCACCTTCCTCCTAAGTTGATTTCCAGTCAATAAACCCTTCAGAAAGAAGTCTTCTCCTCCAGCCTACCACTCCAGAACCACTTCTCCACACTGAACCTGGCTAACACTCCTAACCCTGCACCCTTGGGAAAACCACTTAACCTCCCTGAGCCCCCTGAGATGTGGGGGACCTGTACTAAATGTCTAAGGAGGGCTTGCAGGTATTACTAGGAAACCTGTTTAGAGCATGCTCCAAAAAGCACCAACTTGCGAAAGAACCCAGTCCATGTGCTATGACTAATCTTGACCCACACATTTCAAAATTCCAAAAGTGTTCACAGCATAAAACAGTAAACTTTAGCTAAAAGTCTGTTTTCAGACCATATTTTTAAATGGTAAATTATAATGACAAGTTACACGTGAAAACATTCTCCTTACAACCTATTAAATCATCGGGGTGCCTGGCTGGCTCAGTCAGAAGAGCATGCAACTCTTAATCTTGGGGTTATGAGTTCGAGCCCCACGTTGGGTATAGAGACCACAATAAATAAGTGAATGAATGAATGAATGAATTAATTAATTAATTAAATAAATCTTAAAAAAAAAAAAAATTTCAAGTCATGACCAGTAAGGCTCATCTTCCTCCTGATCCCCTTGTACATGTTCCTAGTGTTGCTGATTTGGTGTATATCCTTCTGGTCCTTTCTCTAGGCATTTATACACACATTTTTGAAGCCACAGAAAGCATGTAGCATAGGAGTATAGACTCTAACATAACCCCATTCAGGGGAAGAATCTGCCTCTGTCAATACTTAGTCATAAGTACATATATGTTCCCTGCTCTATATCCTGTTTCTGGACATATATTCCATAAGTCTATGACAGGATCTCCCCTGCAGTGCTATGTATGAGGACCCAGAGATGGAGGAGATAAGGAAACATAGGGGAACAAATGTCTAGGTAAATACAGCAACCTAAACAGATTAATCATAAGAACATAGTTCCAAATAAAAAAAAAAATAGTATGAGCTTGAGCACAAAACCACTTATGTAAGTTTAAAGCAGACATAAATGTCCTCATCTGCTAGAATATCCACACAACTCACAGGATTCCTGTGAAATGGAATACAACACTTAACATAGTCCCTGTCACATTTGAAGCACTTAGTAAATATTCACTATTGTTAATTAGATAAAAAGAAGTTCACAGCATACTGTAAATTTTCTATGCCAAAATTTCATTTACAGTGTCATTCTTTTTCCTAAAGGGCTTTCTTTTCCCTTCCTTAAAAAAAAAAAAAAAAAAAAAAAAAGAGATAAAAGAGATTGGAAAGCTATGTTCAAAATGCTTGCAGTGGTTACCTCTGAAGGGAATTATATGTGGGTTTTTTTTTTGCTTATTCTCCTTGCTGGGCTATATTTCTACAACAAATATATATTACTTTGGAATGTTCTTTGGTCTTTCATCTTCCTTTCAATATGATTAATGACCAGAAAAAAAAAAATAGAAACAACCTAAGAAATCCACCACTGGGGAAATTATTCAATTATAGTGCATACAAACAGCAGAATATTCCATAGCCCCTTTTTGTCAATGTGGGAAAATAGCACACTGTTGTCTGGGGGGAAAGCAAGCTCTGAGACTGCATAGAGATCCAAGAGGCCATGGATAACAGTGGTCAGCATGGATTCTGGTAGATTCTGGAGCCAGTCCACCTACTTCACATCCTGCCTGCCACTCAGACGCTGTTCAACCTAAGGCAAATCAGCCTCCCTGAGTCTCAATGCCCATCTGCAAAATGAAGGTGACGATAGGGTCTTCCCTCATTCAGTTGCAGTAAATGAATGCAAAAGATGTAAAAAACAAAAACACCACGTAGAAGGTCCACTAAAAGATGTGTGCGTTTTACCAATGTAAATTAACCCTCAATGAAGTTGACTGAAAAATACATGCACACACACAAAAGGTCACGTACGGTACTCTTCCATTTATATGAAATATCCAGAATAGGTAAATCCTTAGAAATTGAAAGCAGAGTGGTGGTTGCCAGGGGCTGAGGAGAAGCAAGAGCAGAGCGCGACCGCTGAGTAGGCCTGGGGTTTCATTCTGGAGGGATTGTGAAGTTTCGGAACCAGACAGAGGTGATAGTTACATAACATTGTCAATGTACTGACTGCAACTGAATTGTTCACTTTAGAAAGGACTGATTTTATATTATGTGAATTTCACTGTAGGAAAAAAATGCATGCAAAACAACATGTTTTACCAGAACATACCCAAGTGAAAAGATAACATAAACATTCAAGAAGGCTGAAAGGGGAAAAGGAATGAGGAAGGCGGAAAGCACAAATGAAAGCCAAAGCAAATGTGACACAGCATAATTCTGCTAAGAGCTCTGCCTGGCCTGCTGACGGCAGTGTGCCTTGAACAAAAGGGGGGCTTGCCTAAACCCTCCACACCTGGGGCCAACACGTTGTCTTGGTTTGCTGCCTTTCTTCATTGCCCAAAGAAATGGTATTCACCTCTCTTCTTCATTTCTTAGTCTCTGCTATGTACCTTGGCGCTCTCTTCACGTGAGCACACACCATCCCTTCTGGCTGTTCTGAAGCTCAAGACATGTACCATGATTCACACTGTTTATTCAGTTTTCATGACTGGTTTGTATTTTATACTTGATCATACATAATATGCCAATTAGTGAGAATTTCATAATGAAGAATCAACACGGTATGCTCCTACCTATACCAAAATAAAACCCTATTCTGTAATAAGTTCATTTTAATTTTTTTAATTTTTTAAACGTTTTTATTTATTTTTGAGAGAGAAGAGAGACAAAATGAGAGAGGGGGAAGGGCAGAGAGAGAGGAAGACACAGAATCCCAAGCAGGCTCCAGGCTCTGAGCAGTCAGCACAGAGCCGGACATGGGGCTCAAACTCATGACCCACGAGATCATGACCTGAGCCGAAGTCAGACGATTAACCGACTAAACCACAAAGCGCCCAATAAGTTGATTTTTAGAGCTATTGTACATGCATCCTTCATAGCCAAACCCCTCCCGCAAACTACTACTGTGACCACCAAACAGCCAGAAGACAGCAATGCCCCTCCGTCCATTTCCATGCCCTCCAAGCTGAGGGGGATTTATGGTGATTTTACAGGAAAAAGAAGTAAGTTAACTGGATGGTTCATCACATGATTCTTTGCTCCAAGATGACCCTTCCCGAAGCCTGGTGACCGCCTGGCCTGGCTGTTTGGTATTAAGTTTAAAGACCTGGAGTTAGTTCAGAGGATACACACAGTGTTGTAGAAAATCCATGAAGTTCACCTTGGAGCTTCTGGCTCCTTCAACAACCATGCCAAAAACTCTGCACTTTCTGGATGTTTACCAAACCCCAAACATCAACATGTCACCTGCTCAATTACACTGTATCTAACAGACTTCTCTGGGATTTTGTTTTCATGAAAATAAACTAAAGGTCTGCCCTTTTTAATACTTAGTCACGAATGTCAGTTGCCTCAAGGTGACACAGGAGACAAGCGTGACATTTGTGAAGAACGCCAGCTGAAAAGAATCATATACAGAACACACACATACATGCACACACGGAAACATCTCCTTCTGGGCTAAGGAAACATAAGCATTTTAGAAAAATAAAAAAAAGCCTTTTATCAGAGCTGGGGTAAAGGTCATGTCCGTGGTACTAGAGCGGAGGACAGAGCTACCTCTCAGACGCACTGTGCCCTGCTCTCATAGGACCTGCTAAAGAGGAGGGTCTGTTCCAGTGCCAAGTGTGATCTGGCATCTCTAAGGACTGGACAGTTATGCAATACAATTATTTTTTTGCACAGCATCCCTCCCACAGGGCATTCCAATAAGCTTGACAAAGGGAGTCATTCATGGACTTGATAAAAGCAAAGTAAGGAGAAACTTTGTAACATGAAGGAAAGACAGGAAATAAACAGTTGAGATGTGGAAAGGGCTCCCAGCACCTCCCTCCTAGGCTTTCATCTGCCCACCCAATCCACAGGACAGAGGCAGAAAAGAGGAAGGTAACCAAAGAAACATGGAACAGGGAAGAATGAATGAAATCAGAGGTGACAGAGGACAGGCCTCTGTGTCCAGAGAAGGTACATCCTCGCTGTTGGCAAACAGTAAAATGATCTTCTGTCAACCAAGCTGGGATTGGTTTGGATTTTTGTTTTTGTTTTGTTTTTTGAGGCCAGCTATTGATTGTACTTGTTAAATAATAAACACAAGTCACAAAATATCTTCTTAATTTTATGACTTACCAGCCTAATTTATTTTGACAGAAACAGAAGTGTGCCTACACACCAAAGCAAAAGTTGTGTTTGGCTGTTTAAAGATCTCCTTGGAATCCTGCAAGAAATTCCTGGGTTGGGGGCAGTCCAGATGAAAGGGCTAAATGTCCTTCTTCAGGGAGATGAGTCATCTAATGAAGTGGTGAGACATCATTCTTAGCTTGAGCAAACCTTACAGAAATACAAGTCCTTAGAGAAATTTTGTTGTAAGCCTCCTTCAAAAGAAGACATTGTCTTCTTTCAACCTTCTAAAGACAAAGCTGATTTGACCACGGTACCTCTTATTCATGGATGATCTCATGAACAGGAGAGGACTTTGATTAACCAAGGTGCTCTCATCATGTCTGCACCAGGCACTCCCCACCAAGGTGAATACCTGCATAGTTCCGGGATGCTCTTCCCAACAAGGTCTGGGGACGAAGCTCTTTAAATAAAAAGTTAGCCTGGGTGCTTGCAGGGAGGTGGCTGGGCTAAGGTCAGCTCCAGCCCTAGGTTCTTAGCTGCAGATATGCTTGTCAGGTAAAGCAGACTTCTCTTAGGCCTGCTAGGACTATACTGCCACAAGGAACTTCCTTATGAATCTGAAGAAACTCCCAAAACTCAAACAGGTGATAATGTGCTTCACTGAAGCTCTAACAGTATCTTCAAAAGCATCCTACTCTCCCAAGGTATCCAAGAACATCCACAAAGGGTGCCTGGAATTCTGTGCCATACAGGGAACCCATTCCATTACAGATCTACTTTGTTCAATTTCCTATTGATTTTCATTATCATGGAAGAAGAGTCATAGATAGGTATAGATTTAGATCAAAGGTAGATAGATATCTCAAAGCCGGTCCTGAAAACCAATGTGTTCTTAAAAGGGGAAAAAAAAAAAAGGCATAACTACAATTTCAAGGTCAAGTCCATGATTCAGTGTCATGATTTAGTAGACAGACACAACTTACTAGCAGGAAACCATTTAAATTCCACCTTGAAAATACCAGGATATATAGGGATCATATAAACATCTTCTAATACCGTGTCATCTTTAAGGAGGCAATAAATGAAGTTACTGGTATGGCTCTTGCTGATGGGAATCCTGACAGAGAGGAGACTGAAACAGCACCAGACCACATAACTTGGAAAAGGGTGCCACCGACTAGCCCTTGCTCTGCCCTACAAAGCCTTTCTCTTCAGGACACGAACACTGCTGCTGTTGCTCACTGAAGCCCCACAGGACAGTGTAGGTTTCTGTTTCATCATACAGAGGGTCCAAAAGCCTGCCCTGGATGTCCAAAGTAGGGAAGTCACCTGGAGACAACTACAAAAGCTGAGAAAATTCCCAGAAGAAATGTCAGGAAAAGTTCACTTTCACAGTGTCTACGTGTATCATCTTTTCCAAGAAACTGACTAGACAACGTTTGACCATCAAAAATAGTGATCGTGTACTACAGATACACCACATGTACCAAGGTAAGGACAGAAGTGGAAATCCTCTATGCCCCCAGTTTACAGCCAATGCTCAACCCAGGTGGGCTCACCAGAGCAAGGGCCAGGTCACCTACAGAACATGACTCATGACAGAAATTCCTGATCATTAGACTGGAAGGGCCAAGAGGCAAACTCAAAAAAGTGTCATGTTTCCCCAAAGGTAATTCCAGCCACCAAGAGCAAAGGCAAGAACACGGAAGAGACTTCTCAAAAAACTAAAATAAAATAAAAGTGGGAGAAAAAAATAAAAGCAGATTCCAAAAGGTCTAAAAGAGAGGCGGGAAAGCCTAAATTGGATAAAGAGAAAATAGTAGCACAGTCAAAAGACTGATGGTCACACAGCCATTCAATAAATAGGGACCGGCTCCCACTAAGTGGCAAGACCCCTGTTAAACGTTACTCAGGATATAAACCTGGGGCGGACATGTTTCCTACCAGAGCAAATAAGCTTCTGCCCAAATAGCTGCACTATCCACCAACAGTTGATTTCCTCTAAGAACTACATGAATCAAGGATTTGGGATAGGCATTTGGGTTGAACCTTAAAAGATACTCAGAATATATATTAGGAAAAAAAAGAGAGATGCTTAGCATGCTGGAAAGTGGCCAGAGGGTCTACAAAGGCAAAAAGGTGATACTAGCCATTTATTTTCAGGAAATCGCACTAACGAGGAATAATGAAAGATTACTTGAAAAAGCACACTGGGACCAGATCATGGCAGAGCTTAAATAATATTCAAAAAAAAAGTGGGGGGGGTGCAACCCACAGAGACCAGCAGGGCCAGGAGGAGCAGAGACACCTGGGCAAGCGGTGTCACTTGCTGTGATCACCAACGGCCCCTGCATCAAAATGAAACCAAACACAGAAGTACAAAACGTGGGATGACTGGTACTCTTCTGTTCCTTGCCATCCACGACTATTTGTTTAGGAGAGAACACGTAATCAGTCTAACAGATAAGCAATGATCCCAGGGCCCCAGGAAGGCAGGCAACACACCAATTCCTGTGGAGCACTCCTACCTTGGCCGGGCAAAATCTCGATTTTCTTACCAGTCCTATGTGGTACCTAAAGCACTTTAGTAAGCCAATCATGTATCGTTATGTCAAGTAAGTTTCAAAAAAATTGTTTTTCAGATACTTTGGGTGTTTTCAGACACTTTCTATATACACTTAACCCAATTTTCTGGTTAGCTGCCATGCAGAGTACAGGTAAGTCACAATAGGGGGAAGGGGGTGGGGAAGGGAGGGGGAGGGGGGACTTCCTCTCACCCCATGCTGAGATCTTCTAGCCCAGTCCTCTCCTGCCCCTCTTCCTCACGGACAGGAAGGTTTTCCCTTGGGCTTCTTTTACTCTCCTGCTACTAGCCCACAGAGGGTTGTTTGTAGGTCTCTTCTGTCCTCCACTGTCCTCCTTCTGTCCTCCACTGTTCTGTCCTCCACTGAGCTTCTAGCCCAACCCTAATTTTCTCTCCAAGTGGTCTGCAGCAAGCAAGCACTCCTCTCTCAATACACACACACACACACACACACACACACACACACACCTTTGGTTTCTCCACTGCTTTCCTAGCAATCTGCATTGTCATAAGATCCAGGCTTAGGAGCAAAAGAAGTCATTTCTTGGAATCAACCTTTAAGGGGCACCCGGGTGGCTCAGTTGATTCAGCATGACTCTTGATTTCGGCTCAGGTCATGATCCTGGACTGGGGTCATGGGGTAAAGCCCTGCATTGGGCTCCATGCTCAGCATGGAGCCTGCTTAAGAGTCTCTTGCTCCTCTGCCCCTCTCCGCCACTCACACAACACACACACACACACACACTCTCTCTCTCTCTCTAAAATAAAAAATTAAAAAAAAGTTTAAACAGAATCAACCTTTAAAAAGATAAGACTGTGTTCATACCTTCACACAGACCATCCAGGCTCTTGCTTACCTTGATGCGAGGATAGAGGACAAGCTGAGTTTCTTTAAACTGTTTTTCTTGCTTTCATCTAGATATAGAGACAGGTAGAGAGATGGCTAATCTTGATTCACAAGCCTCCATTAAACTTTATCATGTAAGCATCTTTCACTTATCTTAGTGTGGTATGCACTTGAAAACATAATGGCACGTTACGGAGCATTCACACAGAAAAGAGAGGAAGAGTCATCATTTCCTTGTGTACTTGAATAATCATGGTAATCAAGATTGTTCTTTGTTAACAATCTTCAATGTGAGAAAAAATAATGGAATGAAATATTGAGACTCAACTACCAACAGCAATAAAGACCAAACAAAGCCTCTAAAGAGCTATGCAGGGACTATGCTATTGACTTACCTGGGAGGGAGGGTTCTCCTGGAACAAAGACTCTAAGCTGTGGGCAGTCATGGTTAAGAGTATGGACTTGAAAGAGAGGGAAACTGAATCAGACTTGCAATTGTTTTAAACCTCTGGGCTTTGGTTTCCTCACTGCCTTGATAGGAGTATTAAATGAGATGTGTGTGTAAAATCCTTGGTAGAGTAGCTATTATATTAATACAGCACTGATGAAGTGTAAGAGATGACTAACGTGGGCACAGAGCTTTTCTCGAAAAGAGATGACACAAACAGGCAATGCCAGAAGAGATGTCAAAATCTCTTTCAACTGGATCAAGAAAAATAGATCATAAAATGAAGGCCAATATTTCTAGGGCAAGTTCTGGTTCTAAATAGTTCTCCGCTAAATATCTTAGTTTCTTTTGGATGTTAAAAAAAAAAAAATACCAAAAACAAAAACAAAACGAACTTCTTAAATTGCCAAAGATAATACAACTGTACATGTGTGCAATTGAGGAGATTGTAAGATTCTACATCCTGAGTCACTGACAATCAAACAGCACCTCCAAGTAAATCTAGGCTCTGTGGAAGGGGTTATATTTTAAAGTGGGCCTTCACAGGAAAACCATAATTGGAAAACATTTTTTCAGCAAAAGGTAAAAAGTCTGAGTGCTGAGCTGACAGAGCCAGAAATAACAGTTCCTTTTGTTTCCCACGTTCATTACTTTTGTATTAAAATTATTGTTTGTTAACTTGGTTAAATCATAGTGAGCTGCTGTTGATTTCAACACAGGGAGGCAAGTGAACACGTGAACAGGATGATGAGAAGTAGAAAATCCCACCAGAACCAGGATACCTTCGTTCAAAGGCACAACTCGATTAAATTCACATCCTGGGGTCATTTGCTGATTTCTCAGAACAATGGTAAATTTAGTTACTGGGGGAACAAAAAAAAACCATTGTTTCGTTTCATTATAACTCTTCCTTGTTGAAAGTTTAAACTGATTATCTCAGAATCCACAGTTTACATACAAGATGAAAGCATGATGCTAATACATGCACGTCTTTAAAAAGCCAGATATGTATACATACACGCGTGCTGACGTATGTATTCAACTAATGCTAGCATTTAACCCATGTTTGTAGAGACAGCACTAAACTTCAAAAATTGTTTTTATCATGCGAATTATCCAGTTTTTATCAAAACATTAATTCTGGGCCGCCTGGGTGACTTAGCCGGTGAAGCATCTGCCTTCAGCTCAGGTCATGATCTCGTGGCTCATGAGACTTCAAGCCCCACATCGGGCTCTCTGCTGTCCATGCAGAGCCCGCTTCAGATCCTCTGTTCCCCTCTCTGCCCCTGCCCTGCTCTCTGTCTCAAAAATAAACATTAGTCCTGTTAATCTCTCACTACATTCTGTCTTGAAACAAACTTTACAACACACAGTGGGTGGTGGGAACTTAACAAACTGGATTTGAAATCCCTTCCTTTAAGATTCTGACAATAACTATATATGACATGCTACTAACAAAAGACAGAAGGACTTTGGGGATGGGGCGATTGGCTCTAAATTTTGGTTACACACCTCCACCAGGCAATTACCTCACTGGGGTGCAATCAGTTCTGTTTTCCCCTGTAAACTTTTCTAGGTCTCTCAAGGTCAGACCCCAAAAGCAGCTTCCTCTAAATCACCAAGATAGAGCAACGTGTGACACACACTGGAACTCAACAAACACAAAAAACGGATTGTCAACCCATCCTGTGATCAAGTAAAAGCAGGGAGGTATAAAACCTGACCTGTGGCCAGCCCAAAGCTGCTCAGGTCTTTCTGAAGAATAGACTCATCCCTCCCCCCCACCCACTTTTTCATATTCTGAGATGCATGGTCCTACCTTCTCCAAAACGTGAGGAAGAACTTTCTTAACAGACACAAAGGTTTGTACTACCTGACAGGAGATTCCAGGATATTACAGGATTGTTGAGAGAGGGGTGCATTTGTGTGTTTTCTTTTTCTTTTTTGTTTTCCTTTTAAATGTTTAATAGTCTGTTGTTTAGACTGAATTTTTTTAGTCTGGTTTCAATGTCGGGAAGTATATGAGCAAAGCCCTATGATTTTCTCTCTTTTACGATGAGACGAATGAGTCCGCTGCCGGAATTCTGTGTTCCTTATAGATGTCAACACTTTAGCATTAATGTTCATAACATTTTCAAACCTCCCCACATCCCCATCACGGACTTAGGTATACGGCAGGCCATGGATTGCTGCCTTATGCAACAGAGTTATTGACTAAATTTTTATGTACTTTGTATGGTAAGAAAGAGATGAGTGGATGAATAGAGGGCATTTTTAAAAGATTCCTGGTCCTCTCACAGAATCTCCAGAGCCCTTTGTACCAATACAGTAGTATTAATTTATTTGGAGGACACATATTCTGTCTGTGCGTTTCCTATTTATGAATGCTTAAATTAGTGCTTGAGTTACCATAAAACTACTCTTTTAACAATACAACCTATTAAAATATTAGTTATATTATGTAAAAAATTATCTAGTAATTATCTAGTTTTTATCTAGTAATAAAAAATACTAGGAGAGAGAAAGAAAGTTTACCTGAATGACCACATAACAGGTGCTCAAATTTATTGAATGACAGTGAATTCTCCAAGTCAGTGAATCCTCAATTACCCACAGCAATGGAAAGGTACGCTGGTGTGGAAAGTACAAATAATTTAAAAAGACTTCACATGCTGAGGACTTTCTATGTAAAATGGAGATACCTGAACCTTCCTCATGGTGTTACCGTGAGGACTAAATGAGCTACAAAAATAGCTCCTCAGTGCTAACTGCTATAATTACGATCATCATCTTCATTATTGATTATGCATTATATTATCCAGCAAGGCCAGCATGATGGTCCTGATTTTGATGATGAACCACCATGAAGCACAATGAGGCCAAGGAACTGGCTCCCGGTCACAAAGCTGGAAAATGATGCCAACGGAATCTGAGCCCACGTCGGCCTGATGTGCAAGTTTCAGCCCAACTACCATGTGATGCTGCTTTAAACATAGGGGCCTTTCAGGGTGCCTGGGTGACTCAGTCGGTTAAGCGTCTGACTTCGGCTCAGGTCATGATCTCACAGCTCGTGAGTTCGGGCCCCATGTCTGTCGGGCTCTGTGCTGACAGCTCAGAGCCCGGAGCCTGCTTCGGATTCTGTGCCTCCCTCTCTCTCTGCCCCTCACCGACTCTGGCGCACGCGCTCTTTCTCTCAAAAATAAACATTAAAAAAAAAAAAAATAGGGACCTTTCCTCTAGAAACTAACTCTACTGATAGCTTGAGAAATCCTAAAGGCAGGTCAAATAGCAAAAGCAGGGAAGCGATTTGCAACCAGAGGTCACTGGGTTCACATCCAGCTGTGTGACCTTCAACAGATTATGCGATGGCCCACGTCTCTACTTCCTGATGTGTACAATTGGGATAATCATACCAATCCTGGCAAGAATGAGGTAAGGATGGCACATAAAAGATGTCAAGTACTCAGGCCAGGCAACACACAGCAGGTCCTCCAGGAGTCTCAGAAGCATCCTGTCAGCTTACACTGCCCTTACATGGCCTCAAGTCTTCCAGGTAGAGAGGAGAATAGGAGAATTTTAATTGCCAACGTTTTTCTTCAAAGATCACTAGATCTCAAGAGATACAATAAAATTCTCCCCAAGAGTCAAATAACTTCATTACCTGTAATTTTTCTTTGGTCATATGCAATTTCATACACATGTATCTTTTGCCTCTATGTACATAAAGAAAAAAAACGATGTAACAGTCACATATTCTATATATAGTCATATTTACATATACTTTGACACTTCCAAAGGGAGAAAGAACATAATGAAAATTAAGCCAAAGTTGAAAAGAACGGGAAATTCTTGAAAAAACAAAACAAATCCACTTTCCTATCATGCTACAAAATAACAGAAAAGGCTGCCACCCATACACCAGAATTTAAAAAAAAAAAAAAGGATAAAGGGACATAGATCCAAAAGAAAAAATGGCTAAATTTTTTATTTAAATCTGGTAATCAGATAAACAGTCAAATCTATAATACAGCAACATGTAAGAAAATTCACTTTATTATTTCACAAAATGAAAACCAGGGCGTCTGGGTGGGTCAGTGGGTTGAGTGTCCAACTCTTGCTTTCAGTTCAGGTCATGATCTCACAGTTCGTGGGATCGAGACCCGCATCAGGAATTCTGTCTCCCTCTCTCCCTGCCACTCCCCTGCTCGAGCTCTCTTTCTCTCTCAAAATAAATTAATAAACTTAGAAAAAAAGAAAACCAAAGAAAGCACATTTATAAATGTACTCTAAGCCAGGCACTAGGTGATTTTCAACTCGCCACCAAAGCAATCAAATAGAGATTAACATGCCTATCAGCTAAAACCAAGCTGTCAAAATGAAAGCTTTAAATTATGCATGTCCTTACCAAAAAGTATTTAAAAGATTTTTCTTGGAAAAAATAAAAAGCATTGCACAGACTTTAATAATGTTTAATTTTGCTTATGTGCTAAGAGGCATTTTTAAAGCAGATTAAAACACCGAATTCAAGACCACCAGAAGAAACTTTCCAAATTGAAATAAGACCATTTGGTCGCTATGCTATTCATCTATCTTTTACCCAACAAAAATTCCTATAAAATGATAATCAAAACCTTTTGGTAAACAGGAGCTTAAATGCTGCCTTTCAAATCAGATTACATTTCAAGTGATCTGAAACCAAATTAAGACAGCATTTTATGAGCATGTTTCTCATTTTTAAGAGGAATAGGGAAACTGCCCTTTGAGATGCTGAGAGACATGGGCACCAAGGTCAAGGGCTCAGGAATTCAAGAGTCACCAAAACATTCAATCCACTAGCCATTACTTTGAAGGAGAAGCTGACTGGGGTTGAGGAAGGAGGAGAACAGGAAAGAAAAGGGGGTGGGGGATACTTGATTGTGACCCTTAGGAAGAAAACAAAGCAGCTCAGAGAAATATAAACAACTCTTCATCTCTGAAACACTGGAGTGCCAAATACCTAATAAAATTAGGGAGGACCAGATACTCTTCCTTTCAGAACTGTACCATCATAAAGAGGATGAAATATTTCATCAGACATTTAAGTCCATCAGAAACGGCAAGACCATACATACCTCATGATCCAGGCATTGGTATTTCAGAATTGAAGACCATTTACTACTGAGACAGGGTACAAGTTTTCCCAATTTACTCTATGCGGAAAAAGGGAAGTTGTGTCCCAGGGAAGTATATACTGACTTAAAAGAATAAACTGCTTCTTAAGTTCATCACAAGTATATATATTTATGTAACAAAGTGTATGTGAGTGTGTGTGTGTGTGTGTGTGTGTGTGTGTGTATTAACAAAAAAAGTACGTTAATCAGGATTACATTCTGGATAGGTCACTAACCTAAGAGCAAAGTTATATAAACACCGACTCATGGCGCCTGCCACCCCCAAGTTCCCTTCCTAGGTAGGAGCTTCCCATGTTTCACCCTTGTCCAAAGAGGCCACCTAAGCTGGCAGCTGTCCTATGCAGGGAGTCTGGTAAAAACTGGATTCTCAATCCTTGGCATCAAAATTGGTAAATAAAGAGAAAATCTAGCAATTAGCAGCCATAGCTATGGCCAAAAGGGAAAGGGTTGAAAAGAGAAGCTTTAAGGGCCAGGACAGGTATGAATGAGCCAAAATTCTGACCCAGCAGAAACCACGGGACAGAGGAGAGAGAAGCAAGCAGACAGGGCAAAAGCAGACTCACCCCGACTGGCTAAATCACACCAACATTAGAGGATTCTGAAGTGAGGACCCAAAAATTCCCTCTGCTCAGGTCTTGTCCACTTACGTGGCTCATGAGAACCCTACAATTCCCCAAGAGCCGGGTGCTCAGCTTTTCCTGATGGCTACAAAACCCTGGGGTTATGGAGGACATTCCTGTCCCCATATTCCCACATCTGTCTTCATAGAGAATGTCCCTATTACTCAGGGGTATAACTTAAGTGAGTCCTGGGTCCTTGTAACCAAAAGAGTATATCAACTTTGTTACATTTTGCAATCCAAACTTTTCACCAATTCAGAAAAACCTTTCCATAAATTTGTTCACAGTAATAAACTTCTTGACATTTCATTTTTTTAAGTGCATGAGGTAATTCGACTTTTATTTCCCAAACTTGGATGATAATTTTTCTCTTTTCCGATCTGTGACCACCCCACCCCATCCACCATTTTCTCCTCCTGATCTTAGATTTTTCAGGTCTGGGTCAACAGGGGAGAAGGCAAGATGCCTTCTCAGTCTAACTCCTTTCTACCTTTAAAGCCAGAAAGGGGAGCAATTAATGTAACAACTGGAAGAAATTTCCATAGTACCTATCAAAAATGCAAAAGTAATACCATTTGTCCCTGCAAACCCACTACTGGAAATCCACCGCACAGGATTATGGAAACCTGGAGACAACCAAGAAGTTCATCAGCAAAAGACTGGTTAGACAAAGTAATCCACAGAACAGAAATGGACCTGGAATTGAAATAAGAATATTTAAATATTTAACCATAAATAATAAAATATCTTTAGATGAGGTAGAGAGCTATGAGAAATGATCTAGGAATGACAGCTGTGGATATTTGTAATGTGTATATTTTACTACACATACATCAGAAGATACCCAGAAGTAAAATATACATGTAATACATATTACTACTCTATGGAAGTAAAAATTGTTAAGTGTAGAGTAATATGCACAGTTACCACATTACATGAATAATAATTAAATGTTGGAAAAAAATCTATGGGCATATGTATACAAAGAAAAACATCCAGAAAGATACACACCAAACTGACCACAGGGCGGGGGGGTAATTCTGGGAAATGAAAACTGAGGGTTGTTATTTTCACCTACTAAAGTATTTTTTATATCTTTGTAATTTAAAAACTTTAATAAAATAAAGGCTGGTCAGGCCAATAGCTATTTCACCCTTTCACTGAAAATGCTATAAAATCCTTGAAGCTTTTTACTTGCCAAAAAGACCAAAAAAATTCAACATTCAGATCATCAAATTAAATTCCTAAAGATTCATTTCTCCCTTATACCCATGAAATCAAAGAGCTGGCACTACAAAAAGATAACATATATTTAGCAAATATAAAAAATTCTCATACTGTCAGCTCTAGGTCTGATATGAAAGGTCAAGGTGAAATCTAAAAGTCATTACTGTGTTCAACACACCCTCAATGAGAAAGTTACTTATTCGTAAGTTCCCTCCATTCCAGAGCTTTCTGTAAAATGTTTTCACTTGCAATCAGAAAAGTACCAAATAAGGTAGATCCGTAGCACCCAAAGGGCAAAGGGCAAATAACTGACACTTCTAAGAAATACTAAATTGCAATGTAGACATTTAGATTGTAACAGTATTCTGAAAACACGTAAGTGTAAGAAAAATACATGTATATAGTCTGTCCAGTAATCATAAAGTATGCTTGACTTTCAGTGTGTGTCAAATTTTTGAGAAACAAATCACTTTTGCCAAGCAAGTATTAATCTGCCACTGGTTTATTTTCTTTCTCAAAACAAATGAAATGTGAAAGCACTGAGAATGTGAAGACATATCAATCTCCAAAAATATCAATTTATACTCCTTTTTTTAAGTCCTATCCCATGTCAACTTACACCAAAAGTCAAACACTATCTAGCTGGTGGACAATAAAGGCTAGTCAGGCCAATAGCTGATGGACAATAAGGTAACTGGTGGATTTTCTCCCCTTTTCACTCATCTGCATTATCCAAATTTTCTACATATTATTTGTATAATATTTGGAAAGTTTAAGATAAATAAGCTTGGAGGTTTTTATAACTCAGAGGTTTGGGTAATATCCTTCTCTCAATCTTTCTTCCCTTTGTGAGAAAGGGGTGTGGGCCAACCACAGGAAGGACATCCCACGCATCTAACCCACGTACACATCTATCTCCCCCTTTAGAATAAACAGAAGTCTGTAAATTTATAACGACAATACTCAGCCCTCTTCCCACGTCTAAAAGCATATGATATTTCATAAGTGCTTTTACCAGAAAGACTGCAATTTAATAAATGGTATTACTTGCACATCTCCCATCCATCATTTCTGCCATTCATATATGATAAACTAAAGAAAACGGGCAAATTCTGCCAATAACTATTATTGGATTTCTAATCTTTATATCCTAATAGGATGGCAGTTCTTTTTTGAAAACTGATTATAAAACTGGCAGTAAAATATTGCTGGATTGACTTCAAAGTGAAGAAACTTCCATAATTATGTAAGCAACCATCTACACTTAAACTGAGTGATGCAGAGACAACATGTTATTTTGGGGGCTATGATAGATCTGGTTCACTGACTTCTAGATGGCAGGAGAAGTATATACGTGCGTGCAGACAATCTATATTTTTAATGTGGTGTTAAGTTCTAAGAAGGTCAGTCTGGAATAAAACAACTCAAGGCTAAAAAGGATCAGATGCATTACTTACACACACACACACACACACACACACACCCCTTCGCCCTTCAAATGTCCTATTAGACTCAACACCTTTAGACTATTTAGCAAATTATATATTTCTAAAGCCACTTTTCTAACAAAATAGTTCACACAGCACATTAGTTTATGAAACCCATAATCAATCACACTACAACAACTGGGATGAAGGTAGTTGAGCAATTAGCTCCCCCACCACAAGTTAAAAAGGAAAGTTCAATGAATATCAAACATTGTCTATTCATCACTCTTGAGCTAAATAAAGCTGTTATGGTAGAGACTTTGCAAAGATGGCAATAAGAATCCCTCCCATGTCTATATACATGTCCTTTTGCCATGTGATTTTACCACTATGCCCAACAAGCAGGGAAATGGATTTCCCTTCTCCTTGAATCTGAGTGGCCTTGTGATGTGAATGAGGCAGAGTGACACGGGGTGAGTACCAAGCCGAGGCCTCAAGAGCCCTTGAGACTCCGTCCCTGCAAACTTGGAACGCTGCCGCACCCAACAGATAAACTACAGGGGAGCCTCCTTGAGAATGAGACGGCAGTGGAGAAAGGGCCAACCGACAGCCAGCACGAACCACCACACACGAGCGAGACCATCTTCAGAGATGTAGCCCCGGCCCAGGTCGCCATAAGCTCGGCAAGACCAGCAGACCTGCCCAGCCCAGCTGAGCCCAAATTGCCAACCCACAGAATCGTAAGCAAATAAAATAGCCATGGTTTTAAGCCACTAAGTTTTGGGGTGGTTGGTCACACAACTATACATAGCCGATACAGAGACCATCAGAATCCACACCAAACCTTCCAGTTTGTCAGAGGCACCCCTGAAGGCAAAGCTTTAAATGAGGCACCCACCTCAACAAGATGTTGCCACCAAATTTTTCTGGGAAGAACTATATTGTCCCTCCTTGCCTTGACACCTTGCTGGACTCCTGCAAATTTTAAACTTGGATATGCCTCTGAGTTCTTTGTCTATCTCTTACCCCTGCTCAGATCTGAGGTCTGTTGCTGCCTTGTGCTAGTCTCCGGCTTTACAGATGTGATCTTGGAATCCTACTCCCCACTCTACCATGCCTCCTCAGTCCACCATCAGCTTTTCCTTTTGCTATCCCTACCTCTAGACACACAGCTCCTTGTAGTCTCAATCCCATCACTTCTATGAACTGGTGATGCCGAACCTATTAAAAACAGTGACTTTAAACAACCCACAGCACTGTTCAGGCTAGAATCATTCTGCAAGATTAAATTATTATTCCAATAAAGCCACAACTGTTTAAAACAGTTTCTGGAAATATCTTAAGAGCAATTTAATGTCACATTAGGAATCAGTCTCATTTCTTCACAGGAGGGCTGATGGAAATGGGTAACTTTTAAAATTTAAAATGAAACATAGCTGTAAAGTATAAGTGGATACCCTCCCACCATGTCTCCTTAAAAGAAGTAATACTTCTTGTGTAAATAAATTGATGTGATCAATTTTAAAGTCAGTCATATCCCATAAAGATTACCTTTCATATTTTTGGCATTCTCTTTCTTACAAGTAGCTCCAAGAGACAAGGGAGGATTTAATTTTTAAACAACTGTACACAGCTGAAAACTACTCGCTCTTCATATGGTAGACTAAATGTGAAATAACAAGCAAAACAAATGCTTGGGACTTTTACCTACTCTTGTAACTACACACCAGACACCTACCTTTAAGATTATTTAAGCAAATAGGGGCAGCTGGGTGGCTCAGTTGGTTAAGCGCTGACTTCGGCTCAGGTCCTGATCTCACGCTTCATGGGTTTGAGCTCCACGTCGAGCTCTGTGCTGACAGGTTGGAGCCCTGAGCCTGTTTCACATTCTGAGTCTCCTTCTCACTCTGCCCCTTGCTACTTCTATGGAAACAATCAGGATGATGGCTATAAATGAACTCAGAAGCTCATTATCTCTTAGGTCTAGAGATGGTCACTTTTTAAACAAGTGATGAGTATTTATTTTAGTAAAGATAAACAATCTAGCCCCTGATCTTGACTTATGCCAAAAATATTCCTCTTCTTAAGTGAGTCCTAGTGATCACAATCTGAAACTACACAGAGACACTTCTCCTAGCCCTATTTCAGTCTCCCAAGTGCCCAGGAAAGGTGCCATATTAAAACTGTTTCCACAACAACCCTTGTTGAAGGTCAGGCACTAGGGTTAGGGCTCCAGAAATTTGAAAGGGCACATACAAGGAAAAATTTTAAAGGATTACATAGTAAAATACTGTTATGGACTCAGTTACCCAAGGGACATCAAACATGAAAAAGTACAGACTGTTCCTGAATTGCCCAAAATTAAACCTAGTTAATCTCCCTACACAGATTTTTTCACCCCTCAGTCACTAATTCTCTCTCCTTCCTTACAAAGCAGGTATCCTACCCAAACAGTGGTTACTGAGTGTGAATTTCTGTTAAGGTGCTGACTTAAACACTGGATGTTTTCTATTCTTTGTAATATAGAACTTAGGTTAAACCATCTTTTAGTGACTGAAATACCAAATTGTTTTAAACTCAAGAGAAAAGAAGGGTCCATGATTCAAACTCACTATTTAAGTGACTAAAATTGACAGACGTATTATTTTTCTAAGTTCACAACTCCTCTGTAATTCTATTTAAAAAAAAAAAAAACCCTAGTCAGTTCTTTCTTCATAAATAAAATAAACTGAAGTGATACTGTCTAGCACATCCAACTCCAGACTCTGAAGTGATTTCTTAAGGAAAAGTAACATTTTGATACTTCTGAAAATACTGGATTTCATTTGGGAGGACTCTTTATGTTTACAATTACAAGAACATCCCTGAATGAGTTAAGTGGGTAAGATAAAAACTCACACTTCAAAACCATCTTCCCTACGTCAACAGGGGTATCTATTTCACCACACACACAAAAAAAGAATAACTGTTCTTCTGAAAATATGAATCAATTAGCTTTCAAATAGAGCAGAGTGAAAACAAAAGATTTTTTTAAATAGGGTGTAGCATTGCCTGTCTTTGTGTACCTCTGAGTCAGTGGCAATGCCTTAGTATGTTATCGGGAGGTGGCCTCACACTTTTTACAGCCATCACAATATTTAGTCATTTTCTGAACATTTCAGAGAAATTATCATCCAGTGCGGCCCAATAAAACATTTTGCGGTGGGTGATGGAAACAGTCTATATCTGAGCTATCCAATATCCTTATACAATAGTGTGGATTACAGACTTAAACAAAATCCGGTTCTGCAGCTGCACTGGCCACAATTAGCTACTGGGCACTTCAAATGTGGTTACTAAGTGAGGAACTGTATTTTTTAAAAGATTTTTTAGAGCAGTTTTAGGTTTATAGCAAAAGTGAGAGGAATGTAGAGATTTCCCATATATTTCCCCTCTGCCCCCCCCCCACACATGCATAGCCTCCCCCATTATCAGTATCCCCCAACAAAGTGGTGCATTTGTCACAACTGGTGAACCTACACTGGCACATCGTTTTCTCCCCGAGTCCACAGTTTACACTACAGTTCACTCTGGATTCTATACATTCTATGGGTTTGGGGAAAAGGATAACATGTATCCATCATTATGCTATCACCTGGAGCGGTCTCCCTGCCCTAAACATCTGTGCTCTGCCTGTTCATCCCTCATCCCCCCCCCCCCAAAATTATTTAATTTCCATGCGTTTAAATTGAAATAGCCACACATGGCTACTGGCTGTCATACCCAACAGCCAAGGACACGCCAAGAAATGAAGGAAAGCTGTTGCTGCTGTGACCACGACAAAGCACAGCCTGGCAGAGGGGACCTGACTGTAGTGCAGAAACTTTGCTCCAGCTAATGATCAGCCCTGAAGTTCATCTACTTCATATGTTTTCTTCATCCATCACCCTGCTCCTCCTTAAACTTCTACTTTCAAACACACCCATCCATGCCCCAACTCCACCTCAATGATAAGGTTACAATACAGTCTGTTTTTTCTTATTGTTTATTTTTGAGAGAGAGAGAGTGTGCACGCACACAGAGGGTCCAAAGTGGGCTCTGTGCTGACAGCAGAGAGCCCAACGTGGGGCTCAAACTCACAAACCATGAGATATGACCTGAGCCGAAGTCGGATGTCTAATTGACTGAGACACTTAGGTGCCCCAACAACTCTATTTTAACAGAGCAGGCAAAAGATGATGATTGAAATGAAGTGACTTTGGAGCACCTGAGTAGCTCAGTCAGTTGAGCGACTGACTCTTCATTTTGGCTCAGGTCATGAACCTAGGGCTGTGAGATTGAGCCTCGCATCAGGATCCACACTGAGCATGGAACCTGCTTAAGATTCTCTCTCTTCCCCTGCCCACTCTCTAAAATAACAAAATAAAAAATAAAAAATAAAAAAATGAAGCGACTTCATGTTTATACACCACCATGTTTTATTACACATTAAATAAAATACCCTGATAAAGAAATACATATAAAGATCAGTTTAACACCTCTAAAGAAATAAGATTTTTACTATGGTAGTTAGTGGTAAATACGTTATATATAGATATGTACTCTATTAAAATAGTAGTTATAAAGCTGAGTTGATAATATGTCTAACCTTCATTCTCACTAATGATGAATCAATGTGATATAAGCAGAAAAAAAATACTGAACTAGGCAAGAATCACAAGCCTGAGATTCTAAGGCCTTTTGGGCCAACAGTTTAAAAAAAAAAGGTTGAAGAACTTAGGCCACCAGAGTCTTTAGCTATAAAACAAAGGAGCAGGAATGGATTTTCTCTTCAGTCTATTCCAAAATTAGATTTCCTGATTCTGTATTCTTAAGCCATTCCTCACTTAGGAGGTGACTTACAAAAAAACCAGCAGTGACCTATCATTCCTTCCCCTGAGCACTCTCTCCCCCTGCTTTCTTGAGTCACTCCGTAATTAAGCAAAGGGAATGGTGACATTGTCAATTAGGAAGGAGAAGAAGGGAGGGGAAGGGAGGGGAAGAAAGACCAGATAATTCAAATTAAAATGTAAGTAATACAAAATAGGCCAACAGGCACCAATCCAGAAAATACCATCTTTTTCCAATCCCCAAACTAAACAGGCAAACAGGAAAGCAATTGGGATGCCCCTTGTTACAAACCCCGGTAAAAACTGATCCTACCAGTCCAAAACAAGAGCACAGATTCCTCTAAGACCTCAGAATTATCACAGATCACTGGCTTCCAAAATACTTCCCAAATGAAGACTCCTGGCTGGCTCAGGCAGCAAAGCATGTGACTCTTGACTTCAGGGTCATGAGTTCAAGCCCCACGTTGGGGGCAGAGTTTACTTAAAAAATAAATAAATAAAACTAAACTTAAAAAAAAAAATACTCCCCAAATGAAGATCTACCATTCACATGGCAGAAAGTCACCAATATTTACTTACCATACTATTTCTTCCAGTAAATAGCCCTAGCAGTGACTAATGGTGGGAAACCTAAACCCTAGAATTGTCACCAAAATGTACTTGTATCTAAGGCAAGACTGGAATGAGCAGCCCCACTCCTAGGCCTCTAAGAGTTATACTAAATATCACTTCCTGGAAGAAGTTTCAAAATAAAATATTCTATCTTAAAATGATGTTTTCCCACATACAATTGGTTTTAAAAGTCAACTTATCTAATTCTTCGATATCCAAGAAGTTTCTCAAAACTAAACTATAGCTTATTCTCAAATAACTGGCAAGTGAAAAGAAATGTGAAATACTTCAGCATTTACTCACATCAGATTCCAAAGTGTTTATCCAAATCAATTCTAGAACTAAAGCATAGCCAATCCATTCTCTAAAGAGCAGCTATTTCTCCTCAGCTTCCTTGTTAAGCCAAGTCTAACATGCCTTTCTAATTAACACAATGATTTCTTCCCTCATATCGAAACACTGACCAAGGAATGGCAGATTTGCAAAAAGAAACGCTCAAAAGACTGGAATCACCATACTGAAATTGCTTTGGTGTAATTTTAAAAACACTGTCCCGGAGAAAAATGTAAAACTTTGTAGGATTACATGAAGAATTCTATTTAAACAGGAAAAAAAAAAGCTTTCCCAATAAAGACACCATAGAGGAATTATAACACCTACTAGGTTGATTCTGATGTAAAAAGAAAAATGGTCTATCGTCTTAGCCATATCCTGTCCTATCCGCACAAATCCTATTACCCTGGGTCCCTTATTATTTATAAAAATACAACCCCTGCCATCGTAACAACCTTTGAAAACCACCTGCCCTGATGTTCTGTTCCTGTGTTTCACTTACATCCTTGATCTTCTCCCAACAGTCCTGATTTCTACACAGCAAGAGGCCCCGCAGAACTTTAAGGTTGGGTTATATATAAATACATAAACAGGAAGAGAGAAGTCATGGGTATGCTCAAGAAAGGAAAGTTCTAGAAAAGAGGAGACCAGTACCGGGACCTCCCTGTCCCGCTCTACAATGCCTAAGTAAAAGGATGCCACACGGGGCAGGAGGCCGCGGGCCCTTAACCTGGAGAGGCCATCCCGCAGTCCAATGACCTCAGGAGAGCCAGGCCACTGCACGCCTGCCTACCTGCACAGTACAGGCAAGCGGAAGCACTCAAATGCTTACTCTTCATCTGGGAAGATTAATGAGCTAATTTCTACAGAGCCCTTTAAGCTGATTGGCCCTAACGTAACTAAATAAGCAACATCGTCAACCACAGGCAAGATCAAATCTTGAGGATCCAGGGAGGCAAATTTTTAGAAGTCAGGCAACATTCCCCTTATGTAAGAAAGTAAGGAGTGTTTGTCCCCAGAGTTCAGACTTTAATCCAGAAAACATTTATCAAATACTTAATACGAGGTGTGGAGTATGGAGGCTAGAGACGCTGTCCTCACGAAGGAGTTAATATCCAGCACCCTAATGGGCAAAGAAGCGACCAACTTGCATACAGTGTGAGGACTGCCAGGGGTAAAATACCCAACAGAGCAAAGGAAAAGGAGGCTTAAGGGCAGAGACTGTGTGAAGAGAAATCATTTATTCCAGGTCTTAAAAGGGAGGCCAGATCAGGGTGTGTTCAATTGAACATGCATCAAGCTATATACATTTATGATATGTACACTTTTCCACATGTATGTTATACTTCAATAAAGGTGAAAATGAAAAGGAGAGACAGTGTTCTCTGTTAAATACATAAAAACTGAATGGTATGGTGTGAAATGGTGTTTGAAACAGAGTGAAAACTTGCCTCTCAAGGCTAGGAAAGCATGAAGCATTTCAAGAACGGCAAAAGGTTCCCACTGGGTGGGAGTCTGTCTGCAAATGAAAATGACAAGGAAGGTCTGTCCGCAAAAGGCGACAAGAGCCAATTCCCAAAAGGCCTTAAACACCATGCTTAGAGTTAACCTTAAAGATGACAGAAAAGCCACTAAAAGTGTTTAAGCCTGGGGTAACTGACAAAAATGTTGGCAAAGCACCACCATTTTGGGAAGAGTGCATCCCGTAGCTGGAAGCAAGAACGGAGACAAGGAAGCTGGTCAGGAAGTTATTACAAGAACCCAAATAAGAACCGATAAGGGCCTGAACTAAACCGGTGATGGCCAAAGGAAGAGTTAAAGACAGAGCAAAGAAGATTCTAAGGATGCAGAGTACCTAGGACTGATGACCAATTAGATGCGGGAGATGAAAGAAGACGGGCGAGCGTGGGATGACCGGCGTCCTTGTGTCACGCGCCAGGGTCTTAAGGAAGATGGAGGATGTCCACGAAGCTCATCAGGATTGAGGCAAAGGAGGACAGACAAGTTTAACTGTGAGTGCCACGTTGTCCTGAGCATCTAAACAAAGACATACAAAGGGCAGCGGACACGCCAGCCCCCAGAACAGGGAGACCCTCAGCATCTCAGGTGGCGGCTGCAGCTGCAGACATACATACGGTGAAGTGGATCCTGGAGCAGGAAAGGAGGAGGAGAGAGGACAGACGGTGCCAAATGCTGTGGAGAAGAGAAAAGGGAACCGCAGCGTCCCCGGGCTGTGGCCCCAGGAGTTGGCACCGTGATCGTGATCGTGGAGATGCCGACTTTGGTTTCTTAGCAGGAGGGCAAAGAGCACAGTGGGCTGAGAAGTGAATGGGAGGTTCTTTCAAATAGCTTAGCTGTGAAAGGAAGGAAGGAGATAAGGTAGTGGCTAGAAGAGGAAGGACGAGTGAGTGTTTTGTTTTGTTCTCATTTGTTGTTAAAGATAAGAAAGACCTGAGAGTATTTTTAAGCTGAGGGGAAAGCAGGGAGGGGAGAAAGGAGATGAGGAGCAAGAGTGACGACTTTATCTGAACACAAACGCTCCTGTCGTCTCATGCACTGGGACACGGCGATGTTTCTTTTAGTCAGCAGCATTTCCTGCCAGCATGGCAGCCTCCACAGGGCCAACTGAGAGGTGGAAGAAAAGTGCAGTCTTAGCAGGTTGTTCTCAGAGCCCTGTCATAATGGGCTGTTCCTCCCAGCAACCTTTCCCGCAGGATGCTCTCACCACTTGTCAGAGGGCCATTTGGCACCCAAACCCCTGAGCTCTCCAAACCACCAGGAGCTCCAACAGGTCCCTCAGCTTCCTCCTGCAGAAGAGGGGAGGTGCGACTGGAGGCCACTCCACCCCCCCACGTGGGCTTTGGGGACCCTCCCGTGAGCCCCCTTCCAGCCACACACCAGAAGAAGGCCACCAGCCGGCAAACTCCCCCTCCTGTTCCCCACCACCACCCCCCACCGCCCCGGCTAGAAAAGTGAGCAGAGAAAACGCTTCAAGCCACTCCAACATCTCACCAGAGACAGGGCTGTGTTCTCTCCTGATAATTTGAATCTGATTAGCAAATGTCGCTTTTAGTAGTTATGACTAAGACTAATTGAGAGCATGCCCCGTGCCAGGCACTCTTCTAAGTGCTTTACATTCTCTCAATCCTCACAACCCTATTTTTATCATCTCCATGTTACAAGTGAGGAAACTGAGTGCAGACACATCTAAGTAATTTGCTCAAGGTCACAAGGCCAGTGATTGCTATTGCCAGGATATGAAATAGACCAGGCCATCTGACTCCAGAGCCTGCGATGTTTTAATTTATTCTCAAACATCATCAAAAATGTAGTGTATAACAGACTATCAGAGACAGGGAAAAATTCATAATATTATTGGTCACAAATCAAAAGCATACATAAAGTACTGTAGTCATTCTACCAAAAGTTTCTTTTCTACCTAGAGAATTTTCTCACATAGCATTTTGGACAGCACATTTAAAAGAGCATTTCTGTGTTCTAAAACTGTTATCCTTGTTGATAAGCTCTGTGGTTATAGAAAAACAAAAAACAAAATCCACGTTGAACCGTTCAGTATATAGGGATGAATTGTATGGTACATGAAGTATACTTCATTAATGCTGTTTATCTTTTTAGTGTTTATTCATTTGTGAGAGGGAGCAAAAGAGAGCATGAGCGCACACGTGAGTCGGGGAGAAGCAGAGAGAGGAGAGAATCCCAAGCAGGCTCCACACTGTCAGTGCAGATCCCTATGTGGGGCTCGATCCCATGAGCTGTGAGATCATGACCCGAGTCAAAACCAAGAGTTGGATGCTCAACCGACCAAGCCACCCAGGCACCCTGAAGCTGTTATTTAAATGGGAGAGTAAGTGAAAATTATGCAGAAAGGTATACTGATAAACTTGATAAAGATAAAAATTTCATGAAAGATACAAACGACCAAAGTAAAAGACAAAATCCAAATAGTAAATACAATATATAGCAAATACATTAACTGAATGAGTAATACATTAACTTTCAAAAAGAAACACAAACTTTAAGTGAAGATGGTTTCACAGGTGAATTCTATAAGAGAGCATTTCTCTTATGAACGTAACTACTGCCACTGAATTATACACTTAGAAAACGGTTAAGATTGTAAATCTTATGTGGTTAGCATATTTTACCACAATAATACAAAAGTACAAAAAGAGTATTTCTATATATATTTTTCTCTTTACAAAAAAAAGGTGAAACGATATGAAAATCAAAGCCTTGTCTTAGGCCATACATCTGAGGGCCCTTTTAGTTTACAAGATGAAATAAAATAAAATGGCCAAACTAGCAAACCAACACTAGCAGCAAAGCAGCCCAGTTTAAAGGTCTGGAAGATCAAAATACACACCCCGTGCCTGGGCCCTCTGAGGTCCTAGAAAAACGACTGTGACCCATCGTAGCTCTCAACGTCCTCAAGATCCCTCTAGAGTATCCATAAAACCAGTTCTAATCCCTAAACCACAGAATCCGCACAAACTCTGAGAGCACAGAGTGAGGCAGAAGGTCTCTGGGCTGCTGCTGGCAGGTCTCATTTTAGGAAAGGCTACTTGAAAACCTGGCTGTATGCCCTATTATCTGGGTTTGGGGAGATGCATCTGAATGGTTAAACAAAGCGTCACAGGAGAGAAAGTATTCAGAGGAGCCCTCCATCAAACTATAGCTAGGATTCTCGGAACCAAAGTCTTTTGTTGACTGAGACCAAAAATTAAATGTATTACTTTTAGATCATTCTAAATGACCACTCAGGGCAAAATGAAGCAACCCTGAGAAACCAAATACAAAACTAAAGAGAGGCTTATCCTGCAAAAAATCTAAGGAAATCAAACTTACTCTGAGGCATAAGTCAATTTAGGGTTTCTCTGAGGAAAATCAGCCAAGAAAACAGCCCCTGACGCCATTATCTGACTCAAATACAGAAACTGGTATTGCAGCGACCACAGCTCTTTGCCAGAAAAGTTCCTTGAGGTTGTTCAATTCTACAACAGATGCCCAAGACAACATTTACACGATTCACTGTTCATTCTGTTCAACAAAGGTAATACTATTGACATCACCAACAAAGAAACTAATTTTTCAATTGTCTTATCGTTAGCTAACCCTGATAGTTCTAAAGAAACAATCTTAGGGTGGGATGAAGGGGAGAGGTAAGGAACAAAGGTTAATGAGGCTGAAGGGTATAAAGAGGCTAGAAAACCTCCCAAGAGCCATTCCTTATTTAGGAGACGAATATTTGAAATCTACTATGACAAGGGCATCAACAGCTAAAAGGAGGAACCTAATAACTTCACAACATTTTCAATCCCTCCAACAGACTTTACATCATTTCCAGGTCATGCATAAACTTCTGAACCAGATTAACCCTAAGAGCATTACAAATTGTCTATTGATCTTTTACAACAAAAGAACAGCAATGCCACAAGAAACCTTTATTTTTAGACCTGCAAAATCCTGTGTTTATTCTTCTAAAACAGGAGTCAAACAAATGAACCTGCTCTGTTTGGATTTTTGTAAACCTATTCTCTCATAATCCTGAGGCCCCAATCTCTGCGCAGAAGGAAATGAAGAAAAAGTGCTCTGTGCCACGCTGTAAAGTTAAAACACGGTGCCTCCCTTGGTCTTTTCTGCTCAGGCACATCCGAGCCTCCTGCTGGTCACAGCTCACATTGCTGGAGCCCTATCATATGACACCTGCCACACGGACAGGGGAGGCAAAGGCTCTCCACCCGCATTCATGTTGAAACTAGTTCAGTGTCTGAACTACTAACTCTTCTGCATGTAATGTTTAAGCAAAAGTGCTTAACCACAAGTTCACTTGTAATCACTCAACTAGCATTAAACACTAAATGGAAATGGGTTTATAATTCCCTATAAACATTAAGCTCTTGCAAAACCCTATTCCCGTGCTCTGATTTTTCAATGACATGGCCTCCACACAGACCACCTTTTAGTTGGAAAACAGACGAGATAAATTTAAAATGGAGAAAAGCCATGCCTACAGTCTGAATGTACAAAAACAGGGGTAGAAGTAATAAGCAGGTGTTTTTGCTCTCAAATTCCTTAGGTAAATTGACCAACCATAATTAACAATGCTGTTACTGCGAGCAGAGAGAAGCCCTGCACTTAATCCCTTCACTTAAATTAAGATTTTATTCATTAATTCACAAAACTAGTCAACTCAAAATACTATGTTTTCAAAAGGCAAAGCCCACATTTTAACTCTAATAATTAACAAAATGACCAAATAAATTGGAAAGTAAATTCTGGTGTTCCTGTGTTCCCCTCCCCCTTCCTTTGTGCTCTCCCAGTGCTCACACATCACATCTTCTAGAACCGAAGTCCTTGAGGGCAGGAACCATTTTCATTAACTTGTATGCTTCTGAACATCTAGCACAACGCTTGGGACACAGTAAGCCCTTAAATTTTGTGGCACAAATTAAAAAATAGGGGGTTACATGCTTCCTATGAAGTATGTAAAAGGAGAGGCAGAGGAGATCAGTCAATGTACTTTGCCTCAGGAGAAGCAAAAGGCTTCTCAAAGAAAATTCTCTCTGGCCTCGGGAACTGTGTGAGATTCACTACAAAGATGGGCACTCGGATGAGAGAAGAGCCTGTGCCCAGGCAATAAGGAATGTAAAACCATGTGTCACAGGACAGCAGCATACTTAGGGTACAATCAGTACAAGAAGAATAAGGGAAGGGGCAAGCCTGTTGAGGACAGGCAGTAACACTGAAATACTGAAAGGGCTTATATGCCAGGTTAAAGCACTTTTCACTGAATAGGCTTTGAAAAGCCCCTAAAGTGATTTAATCCAGCCAATGACACAAAGACACATTCCTTGAGAATCTCTGGCCAAAAGTTGTTTAAAGTCTGGGTTTTCAAAGAATTTTATATAGAGATGTCTCTTTTAGATTTGAAGTTTTTATATCCTAGGTTACTGTTTGGCCCATCATTTTCTCATATATATGAAATATATGCGTATCTCGGTCTATGCTGTTTCATTCACACAGTGGCAGGTGATAAAGGCTCATTTAAACACCCAATGAAATTCTGTTTTAATTTTTTAAAGGGGGTGTGGAGAATTCTTTAAAAGAAAAACAAATAATAATAATGATAACATAAATATCCGAAATTCCTTTTTCATCACAGTGCTTAAACATCAAGATATGGGAAAACTACGTCCTAGCCCAGCCCCAGTAAGGTTAGAAGCTGAGGGTGCACTTTGCCTGGAGGCTTCCCCAACTAGGTTTAACAAGACTCTCAAAAAGGACGATCCGATAGGAACCGTTCTAAGTGAAGGGGTCAACACAAATCTCCTGGCCTTTCACGTGCTCGGCCTAAGGAAAAGTAATGCCGGCTTCTTGCCGTTGACTTTGCCAGGCTTTTAAAAATGTAAGATAAGGTGATATTTGTGAGCCGACTAGATGGCACCGAATGGCAGGAAGCAGATCACAGAAAGCCTCGGGTTTCATTCTTGCAGCTCGGCCCTGAACCAGAGGAAAGCACCGGCCCGGTGCAGGGCAGAAGGCCAGGGCGCCTGCTTTCCCCGGGCGGTCAGGCTCGGCGGCAGGCGGCGCGCCAGGGTACCCAGAGGCGGGTACCGGGGCGCGCCGGGCTGCAAGGCGGGCGCGGAGCAGCGGCTGCCAGGGAGGCCGGCATCTTCCCCAACCTCGGGAAAGAACCTGGGCCTCCGCGACTCCCACCTGGCCCCCTTACCCACGGCGTGAGGCCGCTGACAGGAGGCAAGGGCGCGGAGCTTGAAGAGCAGAGACGCGGCTGCGCCCGCAGAGTCCCCCAGGACGCGGCTCCCCGGGCGCAGCGCGGGGGCGCTGGAAGCCCAGGGCGGCGCCCCCGCAACCCCACCTCACCCGCGATCGCCTGCCTGCGTGGCCACCCGCCACGGGCTGCGGCCCCATCGCGCGGGAGGAGGGTGATGCGGCGGCGTTGCCGGTCCCCTGCTCCGCCGCCCCGGCGATCGGGAGATAAAAGTTTGCAGCATGCGGCTCGTCTGCAGTGCGAGTCACATCCGCCGCGCCGCCTCCTGCAGCACCAGCGCTCAGAGAACGAACAAATAAATTAAAAAAAAAAAAAAAAAATACTGTTGAAGCCGGTAGGCCCCGAAGCCGGCCGCTCTGCCTCCCGGGCGTGCATGCAGGCAAGCCCAGCATCCCGCACCCCCTCCCGCCCCCGGCCGCGCCTCCCTCCCGGCCTCGGCGCCCGGCCTGGGCCGGCCCCGCCGCGCCCGCCGCACTGACCGATAACCTCCTGCAGCTCGTACGCGTCCCTGCAGATGGGCCAGCCGACGGCCTGTGCCGCCGGGGCTGGGGCCGGAGCCGGCGCCGCGGGCGCTGCCGGGGCCGCCGCTGCTGTCGCGGCCGCGGGGGCCGCCGCCGCCGCTGTCACCGGGGCTGTCTGCTGGGGCTGCTGGACGTGCACGGGCGAGCCGCTCGGCTCCGCCATGATGCTGCCGGAGGAGAGCGGGAGGACGCGCCGGCCGGCGGACGACCTTCCACTTGAAACTTCCCTTCCCTCACCGCCGACACCTCTCGGCCGGCGCACGCCCTCCCCGTCCGCCGCGCCGCCGCCGCCGGAGCCAGCCACGAGGGGAGGGAGCGAGGGAGGCCGAGCCGGGCGGAGGGAGGAGGCAGCGCCGGCAGAGGCGGGGTGGGGAGGAGGCGGCGGCCGCCGCGCTCGCCGCGCGACCCGAGCCTCGTGCGCGCAGTTCTCTGCCTCCGCGAGGGGAACCGCCGCCCCGCCGCCCCCTCCCGCTCTGCTCGCGGCCGGGGAAGTTTCCACCGGAGGGCAGCAAGGCGGGTTTGTGTTTGCTTTCGGGGCCCGCGTTCCAGACAATCAGGCTCTCCAGAAGATGCCCCCTGGGGACCCCGAGGGCGGGGTCGTTGAACCGCCGCCAGGTTCTCAGATTCAGAAGTCGCCTCTGCTAACGAGAACCTGAAGTTCATTTACAAGTTAGCGAGAGAGACACCTACACGCGGGCCGTTTGTAGGGCTCCAGTTAAAAAATAACCCAAGTTGTAACTTTCCTGCGCATTACCTGCCAATATCCCTTTCCCACCTTGTCTAATCTAATCGCAGCCCTTCTATTTTTTTTCTTAGTGAAACATGATTCCTTAGGTCGCTGGCTGTTCCCAGACTTTCTTCATTTGTTACCTACCGGCCGCCCGGATCCCAGGGAGGTGCTATAAGGGCCTGTGAAGTTAGAATTTTAAAAATGTTGGGGATTTGGACACTATTTCAAATTCTATACTCTTAATAGCATGCCACATTAACCCCTCTAGGGACAACAGATAGCAGGCATTTCTTTTACAGAGCATACTGTGTCTTAAATAAACGGCGTTGAAAACTCATGATTAATTGCTGCTTTTTTTCCAACACTGTCAAAATTACCTCATCTTTAAAACTGCTATGGTTTAACCATGAGTCTTCCTAATTATAGGTGTCGTATTTCACACTGAATGTTCCCTGTGTTCCCTTGGTAGTAATGACCAAGATTACACCATTCTTGTCTTAAGCAGAAACGGTGCAGTGAAGCAGTGGTCATATTGGTCATTTGGCCAAAATTGTGTAGTTTTCATGACAACTACTGAATAAATGAGTAAGAATAATGAGCATTATTTAAAAAAAAAAAAAAGCTCTAAGAAAGATTGTGATACTTTGTTTTCTGTGTTTATACACAAAAAATCTCAAGTTTTTCTTTTAAAGATAATTGAGAGGAAACTCCAAAATTCATTGGGACGAATGTTATATGTCAAACACTGATATAAACTAGAATGAGCGATGCTTAATCTCTTACAGTATTATGGAACAGATGGGGTATAGCAACTATGGTACTCTGGTCTATAAGCAGAAATTTATGCTGAACTAAGAAAGTGTACATCTTTTACGCATGGGTGTTCAAAAACTGCCTATTGATTTTAATGCCTGTCAAGAAACAGACAACTTCATGAACAAGTAAATTCCAGGCCTCTGATGTTTTAAGTAATGAGGAAAAGGAAACAGGGGAGATCTCTGTATCTGCTCACCTTTTCAAGGGCTGCACCCAACCCCAAAGAACTTTTAAGGACTGCTTTTAAGGGAAAAGAAAAATAATTAAATGACTATGACCTCCATTTTTGTCATATGAATTTATATTTTGAATTTCAAATCATGAAGTGAGACTGTGAAGGCCAAGGAAAGTTCTTGGAACTTAATAGGAAAACATGATGCTGTCAGGATCAATAGCACAGATTTGAATCAAACACAGATCACTTAGTTTCCTGCAAAGAACAACTGTTCCCTAGTCACATACCAGATATTTGTACCCAGACCACCACTTTCCAAATGGCTACCAGAATGACGACTTAACAAAGCTGGTGTCTCAGTGCATTCCCATCACTACCATGAGGAAATCAGTTTACAGAAGACTGTTTACTACCAGTGGCCTTTGGAATCATTTTTATATATAAAGAAAAGAACATGAATTATATTTTTAAATTATAAAATTATAAAAGCATTATATTAGAATTTTAAGTCAATATTTTCATAAACAATTGAGTAAAGTGGTACATAAAACTTAGAAATATGTGTATTTAAATAGTACTCAACTGTGGAGCACCTGGGTGGCTCAGTTGGTTAATTAAGCATCTGACTTGGGCTCAGGTCATGCTGTCACCAGTTCGTGGGTTTGAGCCCCGCACCAGCCTCTCAGCTCTCAGCACAGAGCCGGCTTCAGATCCTCTGTCTCCCTCTCTCTCTGGCCCTCTCCTGCTTGCACTCAACTGATAGGCAATTTTTTTCCCCCTGAAAGCCTATTACTGAATTTAAACTGAATGATGGCAGGGGAGGAAGCCTTTAAAATATAAACAAGGTTTACTTCAGTACATAAAGAATACATTCAGTCAGAGACTTTAAAACATAGAAAAAATAAGAGTTTAAATGTTACTGAGCATTTACAACTGCCTCATTATAAGTCAGAGTTTCTCAAGTTCAGCACTTATGATATTTTGTGCCAGATAATTCTCTGTGTTGTAGAGATCTGTTCTCCTGGCCTCTATCACTAGATGCCAGTAACACCCCCCAGTCTCAGCCATAACTGTGAAAAATCCCTCCAAATGTCCTCTGAAGAGCAAACTGCTGCCTTAGATGAACCGAATATATAAAATTTTCATCTTATAAACAGATTATTGTAGTAGTTATTTGCCTTACAAAGAGCTTATATAGGGGTTCGGTTATTTATTCATATAAATATCCCTGAAAGGGATCAGAATCTGCTACCCTAAAATAATGCCACTTTGGCATAAGGACTATTTTAAGCTGAAGGCAATAAAGAAACAACAGACACAGGAAGAGCTCTCTGCTCTCCCCTATCTGCCTAAAAGCAGGGCATAAATTTCCCTTTTGTAAATGGAATTTCCATTCATAAAGGAAATTTCCATTTGTAAAGGTGCCCCCTCTCCCATACCAGGAAGAAGAGAATGACTCTTATCACCGAGATGGCCCTGAAATGAGTCTGCATGAACAATCTGTATCTATCATCAGTTTACCTTATGTATTTCCCAGTCACCTTCCCATGATTTACCCTTGCTAGAGGCCAAACCCCTTTTTCCCTTGTCAGACCACTTCTCCACAATTTATCACCCTTTGTTAAAATGGTATATAAGCCCCCGGTTCTACTCATCCCTTCGGGTTATTCATCATGTAGTACTCACACATGTATGATCATTGCACATATGCAAACAAACTTTATTTTTTACTCATGCTAATCTGTCTTTTGTCAGTTCGATTCTCAGGCTTCCAGTTTCTAAAGAAGTTCCTAGGAAGTTAGAGGAAGTTTTTTCCTCCTCTGCAGTCCTTTGAACATCTAAGAAAAGATGTGTAGTGTAGTGGCCACAGCCTTGAAGAAAGAAAGTGCCAGAATCAAATCTTGCCCCCAACATGTTTTTTTTATTTCTGACTTTGGATTTATTAAACTAAGTCTCAATTTCCTCATTCACAAAATCAGCATCATAATAACTTCCTCGTGGGTTGTTAACAACATAATCTGTAGGTAAGCAGCTCAGCAAAATGGCTGACACATAGTAAATGTTCAATAAAATGAAAACCCTCATTGATGTCACCAACATCATTATTATTATCTGCCATGATTTGTAACAAAAAAATATATAGGAGAAAGATATGTAATAATGGCAATCATGAACTGTACAGAATATAAGCTCTCTGAGGGCAAGAGTTTTTGTTCCTTTGGTTCACTGCTGTTTCCCGGTGCCTGGAATAATATCTAGCACAGAATGTACTCAGTACATATTTGTTGAATGAATATAACACTTTTTAAATGTACAAAAACATGCTTTTAAACATCAGAATGAGTCAGCCATGTCAAGGGTGGATTACATGGGAGGAAACTGAAGGCGGAGAGACCTATTTGAAAGCCACTGCTATAGTCAAGTTAGACAAATATGCATGCGAATAAAGCTCATGATATTAAAGATAATGATGAGGGGGTAGACTTAAGAATTATTTAAGGAGCACAGAAATGGAACTTGATGACAAATGAGGTTCCTTTAAAAATCAAATTGCCCCAATGCATTAAAAAAGTAGATGTACACAAGTACAATATATAAAATGTCTTTAAAAAAATACATCTACTGAAGGAATGGGAGGCTGTTTTGATTGACAGATGGTGTTTCTCTCATGGGTAACCTGTAATCTACTACAAGGTCACTGCCATTGCATGGTGGGAAAAGGCCAGATGTTCTTGGGTATGAAGAAAATCTATCACCGTATCTTTCATCTCCAACTCTTTCATAATTACTCTTTTAGTAACTGTGTTTGAGGGGAAAATTGTGGAAGAGCTGGATTTTAATTTAAATGATTCCTTCCAGGGGTGCCTGTGTGGCTCAGTTGGTTAAGTATCTGACTTCGGCTCAGGTCATGCTCTCATGGTTTGAGAGCTCAAGCCCCACATCAGGCTCTATGTTGACAGTTCAGAGCCTGGATCCTGTTTTGGATTCTGTGTCTCCCTCTCTTCCTCTTTCTCTGCCCCTCCCCAGCTCACACTCTGTCTCTCTCTCTCTCTCAAAAATAAATAAACATTTTTAAAAATAAAAAAAAAATTAATGATTGCTTCCAGACACAAGGATCCAATGTTTTTGAGTTAGGATGATGGCAAAGCATAGTAGAAAAGGAATAGGTTTAAGTCAGTAATAGCTGGATTTAAATATTTACTCTGCACTTACTAGCTGGCAGCTTAAACTCTCTGAGCCTATTTTTTTTTTTTTAAATAGGGACAATCACCCCAGGATGATTGGGTTGCTGGAAGGATGAAATGAGCTGGTATGTGCAACACATCTGACCCACTACACACACTAATGGCTCCAAAATTTTGGACTGGGAGGGATTCAAGGGTGATGGTGTCAGGGGAAGGTACATATTACAAGTTGAATTATGTCCCCTAAAAAGATATATTGAATTCCTAAACCCCAATACTTGTGCATATGACCCTATTTGCAAATAGGGTGTTGGCAAATGTAATCTAATTAAATTAGGTCATTCTGGATTGGATTAGGTTGGGCCCTAATGACTGGTACTCTCATAAGAAGAGAAAATTTGGACCCAGAGATACAGACACACACAGGAAGAATGCCATGTAACCAATGAGGCAAAGATTGGAGTAACAGGTCTATAAACTAAAGAATGCCAAAGATTATCAGCAGCAACCAGAAGCTAAGAGAGGTGCATGGAACAGATTCTCCTTTAGAGCCTCCAGTAGGAATCAACCCTGCCAATACCTTGATTTTGGACTTCTAGACTTCAGACTGTGAGAGAATACACTTCTGTTATTTTAAGCCACTCAGTTTGTGGTACTTTGTTAAAGCAGCCCTGAGGAGCCAATATAGCAGGATTACAGGATCTGTTCTTTAGCCAACTGCATTTTATTTGGACCCGCTTTAGCAAAGAGCACTAATGGAAATTAGCCACTCTGGAGCCACCACACTACCCAAACCCTGAACTCTACACCTTGTTTTTTTTTTTGTTTTTTTTTTTTTTCAACGTTTTTTATTTATTTTTGGGACAGAGAGAGACAGAGCATGAACGGGGGAGGGGCAGAGAGAGAGGGAGACACAGAATCGGAAACAGGCTCCAGGCTCTGAGCCGTCAGCCCAGAGCCTGACGCGGGGCTCGAACTCACGGACCGCGAGATCGTGACCTGGCTGAAGTCGGACGCTTAACCGACTGCGCCACCCAGGCGCCCTACACCTTGTTTTTAACATTACTTTCAACAAATTCTGCGGAGTAAATATCTGAATGGATTCTTGGCAGAGATATCAAATGTCCATCTGAAAAATGCATTCAAGAATATATGAACCTTTCCAACTTTGAAGACCTTTCCCACTTAGCATACTGATAGAGGTGTCATGCTCTTTCCACTGACCCAGCTGATGCTATCTATCATCTGAAGTCCAGAACGGTGTGATCCTATTTTATTAGGTTTAACACAATTTAGTGTTAAGGTGTCATTACTGCTTATTTCCAAGCCATAAATGGAAAGAGAGGCTTAAATCTATTTTACGTTGAATTATTGTAAAGACACTGCTTTTTAAATTCATCATATGTGATTAAGAAATTAAACTTACATGAATTAGAACTTACATGTGTTTTCATTATTTCCCAACCAGCTCTTGAAATTGACTTTCTATTGCATTTTATATTACAGACAAAATTGCTCTGGTGACAGTGAATGCCTCTTCATTAATCTCAGAGGTTTCTGACCATGATAGAAAGGTTTCTGGTCCTAATAGAGAAAGGTCTTACCAGAAGCCCTAATCTCTGTACCACAGGGGAAGACCTCCATATTTAGCAAGGTTTGTCCTTTTCTAAAGCATCCAAAGGCATTATGGTAAATCTGTGCTGCATACATATTTCTTTTATGATGCAATCTTCCTAAAACCTGAGAGTCCTGTCCGAGGCAGAATGACATTAAAATGTAATTAAAAACAATTTGATTCTGTAGTGCTGACTCCATTGAAGAATATCAAATAGGAATCCCATTCATTACAGAAAACAGTATTTTCTGAAAATATTTTGTTCATCCCTCTCACCTTCAGATTTTCCCAAACACCAAAGATATTCTCAATGCCTCTCTCTTCTTATTAAAAAATCCTCCCACCAAAACTATCCACAAACCCTGAACATTCTTCCATCTCTGCCTCTCTGGCCTTCCTGCCAGGCTCAGATCTTTATCGGGAGCAATATCTTGGGTTACATCCAGTCTGAGACAAAGGAGGGCCAGGGGCTGCCCTGGCTTGTAAGGAGGGGTATGTAATAAAATACTTGTAATTTAACTTATTAATGTTCTTTCATTCAGTAAATATATTTCTAGGGACTATAATTTGCATGGCACTTTGCCAAACACTGTAGGAAAATAAAAGACAAAACTACTTACTCCCTTAAGAATTGTAGAACCCACAGGGCGCCTGGGTGGCTCAATCTGGTTAAGCATTTGACTTCAGCTCAGGTTGTCATCTCACGGTTTATGAGTTCGAACCCCATATTGGACTCTGCACTGACAGTGCGGAGCCTGCCTGGGATTCTCTCTCTCTCTCTCTCTCTCTCTCTCTCTTACTCTCTCTCTCTCTCCCCCTCTCTCTGCCCTCCCCAACTTGCTCGGGCATGTGCATGCACTCTCTCAAAATAAAAACTTAAAAAAATTTTTTTAATGTTTCTTCATTTTTGAGAGAAAGGCAGAGTGCAAGTGGGGGAGGGGCAGAGAGAGAAGAAGACAAAGAATCCGAAGCAGGCTCCAGGCTCTGCGCTTCAGCACAGAGTCTGACACAGGGCTTGAACCCACGAACCATGAGATCATGACCTGAGCTGAAGTCAGATGCTTAACCAACGGAGCCAACCAGGCGCTGCTAAATAAATAAACTTAAAAAAAATTTTTTTTAAGAATTGTATAACACATAAAATCCCACTTAATCCAATGTCCAATCTTCGAGGGCCCTAGCTACCCCCTAAAGTTACCAAAACATGTGAATAGGTAGAGATCACAGAGATGTAATATGATGGGTCAGTTTGCTGATTAAAATAAATGACTTCTTCTTGACTGACAAAGTCTAAACAACAACAACAACAACAAAGCCAAACCATGCCCTTTTAGTGCTAAACTCAAGGATCCTAAGAAAAATGACAGGAAACGGCAAGAAAATGAAAATGAAGATCCGACTAAAGAGAGGAGAGAGCAGAAGGACCAGTGGATGTTAGAGGTGGCTAGAGATACTTGAAGAGGTAGATGCCTTTGAAATTCAGCAGTTAGGAGAAAAGGACAGGCTTGAGGAAAGAAAAGAATGATGATGGAAGGAAGTTCAGTATCAGGGGCCAGAACTACATCAAAGGAGACACAGTCCAGGTGCAAGCACATATGTCTACACAGTGTGAGCAGTGGGACCATGTCACGCCGAAACAGCGCTGGCCCAGCACGGCATGCTGTCACGCCAGAAAGCTAGCCCCATGTTGCCAGATCTTCCGGTTGTTTCAAGAGAAGCCAACAAATCTGATTTCATGTGAAATTTTTCAGTTTTTAAACATTGGCCCAATTTTAGAAAACGCTGCACAGAATCTGATACCATATACATAATGTTTAAAAACAAGAAAACACTAAACAGAGTCTTCGAATAAGTACACATTCAGTGAAAGATGGATCAGAATAATAAACTCCAAACTCAGGGTAGTCATTACCTCTGGACAGGGTAGTTGGGGGAAAGGCACACAAAGGGCTTCTATGGCATCTGTAATGTTTTATCTCTTCAATAAAAATCTGCAATAGAGCAAAATGATAAGATTTGTTAGACTGGATGGAAGGTCCATGAGTTTTTATTACACTAGTATCTCTACTGTACGTTTGAAATAGTTCACAGTTATGAAACAATAATACTGTGCAGGTCAACCACTTGTAGTCCACATCAGACCAGGAGAGTACCCTTTTATGCCACGTTTCAGAGAACTGAGCCCATGTTCAGGTTAGGCCAGGGCATAAAGTACAGATGATCCAGGTGGTTTTCAGTCTGGTTGGGTGTCAGAATCACCCGTGCAGCTTGTTAAAACTCTTCAGGCCTGGGGGTACCTGGGTGGCTCAGCTGGTTAAGCATCCAATGAGTCTCGGGTTTTGCTCCAGTCATGATCTCACTGTCAGACTCTTTGTTGACAGTATGGAGCCTGCTTGGGATTTTCTCTCTCCCTCTCTCTTTCTGCTCCCCCCCCCCCCCCAAAAAAAAAAAAAAAAAACTCAAAAAAAAAAAAAAAAAAACAACTCTTCAGTCCTGAGTGTCACCTATACTCTACTAAACCACATAGCCCACAGGTAGAAATTGGGCATCTAGGTGATTCTAATGTGCAGTCCAAGTTGCAAATAACTGTGATCACCCAGAGAACACCACTGTGACACAGGAAAGCCACAATAACTAGAAAAGCACCAGAGCTGGGGGGTTTCCAGCAAGGTGACAACTTGAAAAGGCTCAAAGGTCACTGATGGTTTTCCTGAATTAGACGTGACAACAAATAATCAAAGCAAAATACCAATTTAAAAGGACTTAGTGTTTTTGAGATAAGAACTGTTGAAATAGTAAATATTTTAAAAAATATTTTCATTGAGGAGAGCCTGGGTGGCTCAGTAGGTTAAGCCTCTCTTGGTTTCGGTTCAAGTCTTAATCTCGTGGTTTTGTGAGTTCAACCTGCTTGGGATTCTCTCTCTCCCTCTGTCTCTGCCTTGTCCCCACTCACGCTGTCTCTGTCTTTCTCAAATAAAGAAATAAACTTAAAATATTATATTTTCATTGAAAGGGTTAGAATAAAATAATATTCAGTGCATTATTTTATTTTATTTTATTTTATTTTATTTTTTAACGTTTATTTATTTCTGAGACAGAGGGAGACAGAGCATGAACGGGGAAGGGTCAGAGAGAGGGAGTCACAGAATCTGAAACAGGCTCCAGGCTCTGAGCTGTCAGCACAGAGCCCGACACGGGGCTCGAACTCACGGACCGCGAGATCATGACCTGAGCCGAAGTCGGATGCTTAACCGACTGAGCCACCCAGGCGCCCCTCAGTGCATTATTTTAAAGAAAAAAACTATGTATGTACCGTGCAGAAGCTTTGCACACAGGACGGTGGAATAATGGAATGATGAATGAGACACATCCCTGCTCTCAAAGGAGCTTAAGATCTAATGGGACAGACAGACACGTAAACAAAGAATAAATCCTTTGGGGACAGGGAGATTGGTCACACGTACAAAACTGTAGTTTTCCCTCAAAAACTCCGCAACTAGACATTGAAGTTATTGGGCCACAGGGTCCAATTCTCTGGTGGCTTGGGTTTGGTGGAGAGACCCCTGACGCTGGGGGAGAAGAGCAGAAGGGAGAGGAAGAGCCATTCAAAACAATTTAGACTTCAGATGGTATTAATATATGAAAGGCTCAAAAATGATAAGTTTTGAAAGAATGTTCTCATAAATTTATCAGATTTATCCACAAAAATTAAGCTTTTACCTTCATTTAAATACAGGGTTTTTTTCTTTCACAAAAGAAGACTTCAGTGTGACTTTCTGTTTCAGAAACCCGCATGTGAATGAATCATTGAGTGAATGAATGAAATGTTAACCCTCATAACAAAAATAACTTTTGGATCATAATATATTGCTTCAGGGTCATTTTCAGGAATGTCTATAATACCTTTCACAACACTAACAATGAGCACGGCGTTCGGAGACACTGTACCAGGCATTTTAGTTATATTCTATCAGTTGATCTTCATCTAAGACTTGAGGATGTCGATCACATGTTACGCATTTTTATAGATGGAGAAACTGAAGGTCATAATGGTTAAGTTAGTTAAACTATACCCTAATCTAGTTTATCTGTAGCAGAGCCAGGATTCAAATCTGCTCTGTCCAGAGGCGACTCGGTGGCTCAGTCAGTTGAGCGTCTGACTCTTGATTTTAGCTCAGGTCATGACCCCAGGGTCCTGGGATCAGGCCCAGCCTTGGGCTCTGTGCTGAGTGTGGGGCCTGCTTAAATTCTTTGTCTCTCTCTCTCCCTCTGCCCCTCTGACCCTTTCCCTAGTTTGCTCACGATCATGCTTTCTCAAAAAAAAAAAAAAAAAAAAAAAAAAAAATTACCAAATCTGCTCCATCCAACTCCTAAGTCAGAAAGTTAAACTTTGCACTATATCCCTCCAGCTCCTGACAAGGCATTTTTGCCATTAATACATTAAAACTTTTAACAAAATTTTATTAACTAAATTTAATTACAATTTAACTTTAAAACAACTGCTGATGTGTAATGCAGTTTAATGCCATTTAAAGCCATAAAATAAGGCTGTAGATAGCCAAGAAACAATTACCAAGAATGAAATATTCCTTCATAAAACAATATTTTTTGGCAATTTTGAGTTTGGAGACAAGTATTCCATATGTGCCTCTATTCCTCCATCCAAATATTAATAAATAGTACATCTAAAACTACCTTTGTGTTCCATCAATAATACTCTGTGAACAATGGCCATTGTTAATCTGTGTCTTTAAAATGTGAAAGTAACCATTAGTTTGAATAATCAATATAAATAATTTATTAATTTGGTCTTCACATCAAGTAAAAGCTGTATGACAGTATTTCATGGTCCATTAACTAAATGGAGCAGTTAATTCAGTCAAGTGGTGAATAATTTTCAAATCAATTGTTCCTCAAATATAAAGGATAGTGGTATATATAAGCAATTCAAGAGACTAGAAAAGGCTAGGTGATATTATAGACCTTTGAAACATCTTTCAATCGATAACCCAATAATTTTTTTCATCTTTATTAGTTTCAATCTTTTAAAATGGCATTAAAATATTAAAGAAGATTTTAGAAAAAAAAACAGAATTTCTTGTGTTACTGTCAAGTCACTTAATGCACACGTTATCTGGATATTGAGAATCACACCACGATTACTGTTCTGTGACTGAGTTCTCAAAACAGGTCACTACTTATCCAACTGGGTGCATTAAAAAAGAGCATTATTTTTTCCTCCTTCATGAAAATGCATGGCCTATTTAGTACTTCCCTTACTGTACAGATTTAAGTCAGCAAGTGAAATACTGACCATACCAAGAAAGAGCATATGGAGATAACATCACACTGAGAAACTGTTATTTTATTGGCACAAATATTTTCTTAAAAAGTAGCAAGAATATTTATTGTGAAATGAAAAGCAGCAATCCTGTAACCCAAAAGTTTCACACATCTATTGACAGAACTAGAACATTTGCTTTTTCCAATAAGCAATTAACATTGGGAATAGCAGCTGATAATAAACTTAAATTACAAAAGAATGTCATTAAAAAATATTTTCCTTTTGAATACTTATTACACGTACATGTTACAAAAATTTTAAGGTAGAGGGGTATATAATGAAAATTACATCTCCTTCTTCCCCTTATCTTCCACCCAGATGGGCTTCTTTCCTAGAAATAACTATTATTACCTCCTCCTTGCATCCTTCAAGAGTTACTCTATGCATATGCAACTATAGTAATATATTATTTTCTCCTCAACAGCAATACATACTGATCCACAGCCCCTCTTTTCTCACTTAACAAATGTTGGAAAAGGTCTCATGGAGTCTTTTTTTTTTCTGAAGACCTAAGTCGACAGTGTCCATCTTTTTTCTTACTGAGGCATAATTTGCATCCACTAAGATGCAATATTCAATTTGATACATTCTGAGGATTGAATACAGGAGTATAACCACTTCCTAAAGCAAGATAGAACATTTCATAATTCTTTTTTTTTTTAATTTTTTAAAATGTTTCTTTATTTTTGAGAGAGATAGAGCATGAGTGGGGGAGGGGCAGAAAGAGAGGGAGACAGAATCTGAAGCAGACTCTAGGCTCCGAGCTGTCAGCACAGAGCCCGACATGGGGCTTGAACTCATGAACCGTGAGATCATGACCTGAGCCAAAGTTGGATGCTTACCTGACTGAGCCATCCAGGCACCTCTCATAATCATTATTCTTAAAATTTTTTTTTAATGTTTATTTATTTTTGAGACAGAGACAGAGCGTGAGTGAGAGAGGGGCAGAGAGAGGGAGACACAGAATCTGAAGCAGGCTCCAGGCTCTGAGCTGTCAGCACAGAGCCTGATGCAGGGCTTGAACCGTGAGATCATGACCTGAGCTGAAGTCAGACGCTTAATGAACTGAGCCACCCAGGAGCCCCTCTTCTTAAAAGCTAATTAATATTCCATTGCATGGATGTGCCATGATTAATTTAACCAGACCCTTATTGATGGATTCTTTTGCTATTCTAAACACAACTGCAGTGAATAATATGCACACGTATGATATTGCATGTGTCTGACTGTACCTATAGGAAAATTCTTAGAAGTAGGATTGCCACATCAAAGAGGATGTACATTTTTAATTTCAAAGGATATTGACAAATTACTTACCATAGGGCTTGTACTAATTTTCACTCCTGCTAATGATGTATGATGACTCCTTTTTAGTATACTGTGGTTATTGAACTGCCTGACCTTGGCCCATCTGGTAGGTGGAAAAAAAATGTGATTTTAGCTTTAATTTTGTTTCTCTCCTGGCACCTGGGTGGCTTAGTCAGTTGGGCATCTGACTTCAGCTCAGGTCATGATCTTGTTGTTCCTGAGTTCCAATCCCATGTTGGGCTCTGTGCTGACAGCTCAGAGCCTGGAGCCTGCTTCAGATTCTCTCTCTTTCTCTCTGCCCCTCCCCCACTAGCTCGCTCTCTCTCTCTCTCTCTCAAAATATGAATAAACCTTAAAAATTTTTATTTTGTTTCTCTCATTTGGAGTGATGCTGAGCATCTTCTTCTGTGTTTAAGAGCCATGAAACAGCTTCACTCCAAAAGAAAATTTGAGCAAAAGGAAAGGTGCTGTGAAGATTAGCCCATGCATTTGCGGTGATGAACAGTAACAGAGAAGACCTGACATTTATTCTGACCTTTCAAGAGAAGCTGGACAAAGTAATGTTTTTTTTTTTTTTTGAAGACAACAGAAAACTTGAGCAAACCTGATATTTTCAGTAGGACCTGAAGAGAAGATGCCAAAATCTTAAATGGAAAATTCCAAGAAACCAAACATCTAAGAAAGTAGGCCTGACTGAATCACAAATGAAGACAATGTTAATTTGTTTCTTCGACATAAATGGTATTGTCCATGCTGAATTAATCTTCGAGGTCAAACAGTCAGGCAGGCTTATTATGCAGAAATTCTAGAACATTTGTGGGATTGTGTTCTGCACAAATCATTGCTTGATCATCCATTTATTCACTACACTTTGCTCTGAAAAACTGGCTGGTTTTTAAAATCAGAGCAACTCTAAAGGCAAAAAGCACCCCTTAAAAGAAAAGAAAACTTGCCACTGAGGATATTTGAAAGAGTGTGACTCCAGTTCTAATGGCAATTCCAAAGGAAAAGACTCAAAATACTTGGGGCAATCCTTGAAGTAACTATATAGCTCCCAATGTGATTTATATGAAGGGAACAACACTCCTTTAAATTTAGAAGTTTTTATTTTAAATTGGTTCTATTACTAGATAATTACATCATTTTGCCATCCTAATCCATCAGGCAGGTTTACTTAAAATCCTTCAGCTACCCTCTCCCCCTCCAGTAAAGTACTTCATGGAACAATAGAGCAACAAAAAGAACATTATTATTTAATTTATTAGACTCTCACTTATTAGGTGCAAGCTATTAACTTGTTTATTTTCTTCTGGGCCTCAGTTTCTCTCTTCTGTTAAGTTCAGATAACAGATTGTACTAGCCCAATTAACTAACAAAGTCTCTCAATAAATGACGTATAGTAGTCTCAATAAATGCTGATTCTCTTCCCCCTCTTCTGAATTAGGCTTTATTGATAGACCCAGAAACAACAATTAAAAACAAAACTTGGGTGCCTGGGTGGTACAGTCAGTTAAGTGTCCAACTCTTGATCTTGGCTCAGGTCATGATCTCATGGTTCATGAGTTTGAGCACTGTGCTGATGGCACAGAGCCCGCTTGGGCTTCTGTCTCTCCTTCTCTCTGCCCCTATCCTGCTTGGGCACGCTTTCTCTCTCTCTCTCAAAATAAATAAATTAACTTTTAAAAAATACTTAAAAACCAAAACTCCTGAGATTTCAAAAGCTGGTTATGAAAAACTTAGGTTTCAAATTAGGAAGCATTTTCTTTTACCAACACCATAATCAAAAAGCAAAACCTTCAGTTGGACACTTAAGGAAAAATATGTATACAGATATATTGGCAGAGCTCATTTGCAAAGAAAAGAATACATCTAGCTAGTTATAAGGTAAGGTATTTATTGCAGGATACTAAAAGACTTCCAGATCTTGGGGAAGGAATAAAAGGACTGTGTCTGTGTTGAACTTTTAGAAAAGATTCCCATATTTACATTGCAGTAATGGGGCCCTATACTGGGTTGAATGTAACCCCTCCAATTCATGTCTACCTGAAACCTGTAAATGTGGCCTTAGTTGGAAATAAGATCTTACAGATACAATCAAGATACAATCAAGATAAGATGAAGTCGTTCTGCACTAGAGTGGGCCTTAATGGAATGACTGGTGTACTTCAAAGAAGAGAAAACAGAAGACACACAGACACATGTGAAACCAGAGACTGAGATGGGCATGATGCATCTGCAAGCCAAGGAATGTCAAGAATTACCAACAACAACTAGAAACTTCTAGGCAAGGAAAGAGTGCCCTTAGAGCCTTCAGAAAGAGCATGGCCCTGCGGACAGCTTGACTTCAAACTTCTAGCCTCCAGAACTGTAAAAGAATATACTTCTGGTGCTTTAAGTCACTCCAGTTTTGTGCTACTTTGTTATGGCAGCCTTAGCAAACAAATATGGACACCAGAGAGCTGCCAAATCTTCCATAGCTGGGGACCCTCTAGTTCCAGAACCACTCTTCTACTTCTGTAGCTAATAAGCCTTCAAGATGAGGAAACCAACAGGATTGGAACCTGCCATGTTCAGGAAGTTGTCACCACTGCTACGGGCTCCAGAAATGTGCCACACCTGCTAGGAACAATCCCCACCTCCTATGAAGACATCATGGAAAGGTCCTTGAATGGTGGAACCTTAGCTAAAACTCCCACAAAAAAAGCAAATGTCTTTATTGTTGTTTTTGACGAGAGAGGGGAAAAAATGCATCAGAAGTACAGCCTGTGCCTCACAGTGACAAGTGTACCTGACTGGTTGATCCTAAGTCACCCCCAGAACCCTGCCTGCAAGGGAGTCTGGGAAGTACACTTATTAGTTTTCAGTCTCCACAGTACAGGAAAATGTTAAGCATCAACCCACCATATGTACTGCAGAGAGTTCATTAAATTCTTCCTTGAATTCAGAAATTACCAGCATTAGATTTATTAAATCACTTAATTTCCTGGACCTCAGTTAATCTATATAAAACTAAGATTGGAGGTCATCTTCAAGGTACACTCCACATTTTAAAATTCTGAATTTTTTTTGAAGCAAAGAAAACTTTATTGTCAGAAAAGCAACCCAATAAGAAGGCAGGGGATCATTCCCTAAGTTGCTTGCCCTGTTGAGCCTCGGGACACCGTGTATATGTTTGGGGAAGGAGGTGAATAAATGAGAGAAGCATGAGGGTTCCTTGAAACCTTGAGAAGGGTGCCTTGCAACAATCTGGAGGTATGCATTCTTCCAGACAATGAGGTACCTTTTGGGACCTGATACAGTCAGGTATGTCAGATATAAAATTCTGAATTTTTAAAAAAAATTTTTTTTAATGTTTATTTATTTTTGAAAGAGAGGTAGAGCATCAGCAGGGGAGGGGCAGAGAGAGAGAGGGAGACACAGAATCCGAAGCAGGCTCCAGGCTCTGAGCTGTCAGCACAGAGCCCAACGTGGGGCTTGAACCCATGAACTGTGAGATCATGACCGGAGCCGAAGTTGGACACTCAACCGACTGAGCCACCCAGGTGCCCCTAAAATTCTGAATTTTTAAACTACATATAAATCTGTACACACAAACATACCTTTCTCCGTTTATCTATCCACACAGTTTTCTAGACTTTCTTGAGAAAATAGAATTCTACAGCATTTCTATGCTAACACCATGTAAACTTCCAATTGGCTGGAGTTCAAAGGGATGCCTAGAGTAGATTTACAGTTTGGAGGAGAAGAATTTGTATAAAGGTGTGTGTGTGTGTGTCTGTGTGTGTGTGTGTGTGTGTGTACACTTGCGCATACATATGTGAATGTACTGTTCACATAAATTCAAGTCAACTAAATTTTCTCATGACTAAAATTTCTTGTGATAAGGTTGAAGCAAACTGGCAGAAATTCAATACAAATAGTTGAGACTGACAACATATTGGACTCTGCTCGATGTTTTTGTCTGGTTTTGAATTCTTTTCTTTAAATTTTTTTTAATGTTTATTTTTGAGAGAGACACACAGACTGTGAGCAGGGGAGGGGCAGAGAGAAAGGAAGACACAGAATCTGAAGCAGTCTCCAGGCTCCAAGCTGTCAGCACAGAGCCTGTTGCAGAGCTTGAATTCACGAACTGTGAGATCATGAACTGAGCTGAAGTTGGATGCTTAACCAGCTGAGCCACCCAGGCGCCCCAGTGGTTTTTAATTCTTATGTTGGCTTCCCGTTTTCTTTTTTTCTAACTGAAATGAGTCAAGCCTATGAAACTTTCCATGATTGAGGTTTTCCAGATCTTAAAAAAGAAATAACAAGTTGTGGAAATGCCTTATCATGTTGAATAACTAGCATAAAAGTAATATTTTTATTAACTTCATAATTAATTACTTATGAGTTGGTTGGTTGCTTATAATTTAATCACTAATTGATTTTTATACTAGACAGAGATCTTTACATACTATTCTTATCCTTAGCATTCAGTATCTGTTTATAAAATAGAGACTAGTATTCAGTGTTAATAGATTTGCAAAAATGACCACAAATTATTCTATTCCCAAGGTATCCAAACACCTTCATGATGTGACTTCTCAGCTCCTTCCATTAACAGGTAAAGTCTCCTCCTACCTCCAGAATCTGGATTGGTTTTCTGATGTGGTTTGGCCAATGAACTGCTTTCAAGGCAATGTGTGATAGTTTCATCAGAACCTCAAGAGTCCTTGCACACTTCTACTACCACTGTTGGAAACCCACCAAGTGATTATGTGAATTACCCCTGGGCTAGTCTGCTAGAGGGTAAGAAACAACATGGAAGAGTGCCAAGACACCCCAGCCAACAAACAGCCACCCCAACCAATCTGGCAGCTGGTCACAGTCAAATGAGTTAGCCCAGCTGAGATCAGAAGGGCCCTATAGCTAAGCCTAGGCCACATTGCTGACTCACAGAATCATTTATTAAATAAATGGCTATTGTTTTAAAGACTGTGGGGGAGATTTGTTATGCAGCCAAAGCTAACTATTATTCTCAGTTAACCATATTTAAATTTCCCGACTGCCTCAAATATATGGATTACTTCTTTCTAAGAACAGCATTTAATCTTTTTTTTTCTATTTGAAATTCATATATGTTATTTGTAGAAAATTTGAAAAATACTGAAATGCAGGAGAAGAAATAAAAATAATACCTGGTATACTACTACAAGATATCACCTGATAAAATTTTAGTGTATGTTTTTGGTCCACCTTCTACATAGAGACACAGAAGTTTATATAATTTGATTTATTCTCTTTTTATTAAATAAAACTTTTATTTTAAAACATTTTATGAAAACTTCCCCATGCAATTGATACTCTATAATTTTTAAATGTTTGTTTAGTGTTCCATCTCAATATAATAATTAACCTTAAAATGTCAATTTAAAATATCAACTCCAATTAATTAGATTCATAAATAATAACATGACAAACATTATTTATACATTAACATTCCTATAAATCTAGTGTAAAAGTGTCCATTTAACTGAACCTTAGTCAATCCCGTATATATACATTGAAAACAAGGATGCCTGGGTGGCTCAGTAGGTTAAGCATCCAACTTCAGCTCAGGTCATGATTTCATGGTTCATGAGTTTGAGCCCATTGTTGTGCTACAGCTCAGAGCCTGGAGCCTGCTGTGGATTCTGTGTCTCCCTCTCTCTCTCTGCCCCTCCCCCACTCATGCTGTTTGTGTGTGTGTGTGTCTCTCTCTCTCTCAAAAAATAAACATTAAAAATTTTTTTAAAAAGAAAAAAAATTTTGCTGCCTTGATAGGTAAAAATATATTTACTATTTATTATTTTTAATATTTACTATATGTTAGGGAGGTCTGGGTGGCTCAGTCGGTTGAGCATCCGACCTTGGCTCAGGTCATGATCTCACAGTTCATTGGTTAAACCCCACGTTGGGCTCTGTGCTGACAGAGCAGAACCTGGAGCCTGCTTTGGATTCTGTGTCTCCCTCTCTCTCTGTCCCTCCCCAGCTTGTGTGTGCTCTCTCTGTCAAAAATAAATAAATGAACTTAAAAAATATTTACCATATGTTAACTGTGCATTTATATTATTAACTAATACAAATTCAGGATCCTTTTTCTTTTATTTTTATTCATTTTTAATTATTTTTAATATTTATTTATTTTTGAGAGAGAGAGAGAGACAGAGCATGAGCAGGGGAGGGACAGAGAGAGAGGGAGACACAGAATCCAAAGCAGGCTCCAGGCTCTGAGATGACAGTACAGAGCCTGACGCAGGGCTTGAACTCATGAACTGTGAGATCATGACCTAAGCCGAAGTCAGACGCTTAACAAATTGAGCCACCCGGGCACCCCTCAAGATTGTTTTTAAAGTAAAATTTATATACATGAAATAACTAAATCTTTAGTGTACCATTCTATGCTTTGACCTGTATAACCCAAAACCCCTATCAAAATACCATCAACACTAGAAAATTCCTTCATTTGCTTCCCCACTACCCTTCAGAGGCAACCACTATTCTAATGTTTTCACCATAGATTTCTTGCCTGTTCTAGAACTTTATATAAGTGGAATGATATAATAAGTTGTCTTTTGTTCAAAACTTCTTTCATTCAGTACAATGCTTTTATTTATTTATTTATTTATTTATTTATTTTTTATTAAAAAAATTTTTTTTGACTGTTTATTGAGAGAGAGCATGCACACAAGCATAAGTGGGCAAGGGGAAGAGAGCGAGGCAGACACAGAATACGAAGCAGGCTCCAGGCTCTGAGCTGTCAGCACAGAGCCTGATGTAGGGCTCAAACCCACAAACTGTGAGATCATGACACCTAACCAACTGAGTCACCCAGGCGGCCCCAGTACAATGCTTTTAAAATTTAACTATACTATTGCGTCTCTGAGTAGTATCTTGGTCCATTCAGGCTGTTATAACAAAAATACCACTGACTGAGTGGCTTATAAACAACAGAAATTTATTTTTCATAGTCCTGAAGGCTGGGCAGTGCAAGACTAAGGCACTGGCATATTTGGGACATAGTGAGAGCTTGGTTCCTGGTTCCTATATGCCTGTATTCTTCTTGTATCCAAGTGGTAAAAGGAGAGGGTAAGTTCTCTAAAGTCTCATTCATAAAGGCAATAACCCCATCCATGAGGGTTCTACCTTCATGATCTAATTGTCTCCCAAAGTTCCCACTTCCAAATACCATCACACTGAGGGCAGGTTTCAACTTCCGAATCTTGAGAGGACACAAACATTCAGTCTATAACATGTAGTTTCTTCCATTTTCTTGCTGACTGGTATTCCATTGTATGCCTATGTCACAGTAGGGTTAGCCATTCTTTGTTGATGAACATCTGAGCTGTTTCCAGGTTTTGGCTTCCAAGAATAAAGCAGTTATGAACATTCCTATACAATTGAATATTTTTGTAGACATAGGCTTCATTTCTCTTAGTTAAACACCCAGTATTGAAATTATTAGACTACTGGGTAGATAGGGTAGATAAATATTTAGTTTTATAAGAAATTGCCAGAACATTTTCCAAAGTGGTTTATCGTTTTACCGATAAAGTCTAACCAACAGTGTATAAGAATTATGGCTACTCCATATCTTCACCAGTTGGTCTATCAGTCATTTTTAAATTTAGCCATTATGGTGACATATTATCAGTCTGCTTCTTAACTATTTAATTTTGAGAATAATTAACATAGTCATCTAATTCAAAATTCAAAATGTTCTAAAGACTATACTAGAAAACGTTAAGTCTTTGTCCTAGTCTTTACCTACCATGCAGTTTCTTATATATTCTTCCAGAGATAGTCTATGCATATTACAGTGCATTTGAACATGACTTCTTTTTAAAGACATTTTCAGGGATGCCTGGGTGGCTCAGTTGGTTAGGCATCCGACTTCAGTTCAGGTCTTGATCTCATGGTTAGTGAGTTTGAGCACCACATGGGGCTCTGTGCTGACAGCTCAGAGCCTGCACTCTGCTTTGCATTCTGTGTCTCCCTCTCTCTCTACCCCTTCCCTGCTTGAGCTCTGTCTCTCTCTCTCTCTCTCTTACACACACAAAATAAATATTTAAATTTTTTTTTAAAAAAAAAGACATTTTCACAAAAAATGACATCTTTTTTTTTGAGTTAACAATATTTCAAATATTTCATCTCAGTAAATATAATATTTAACCACTCCTCTGTTTCTGTACACTTAGGTTGTTCTGAGTCTTTTGTTATCATAAAACAATGCTACAATGATTTTCTGTGTTTGCATGTGTGTATGAAATTTTACACGTGCAAGTATTTTTTTTAAAGATTTTATTTTTAAGTACTCTCTGCACCCAACGTGGGGCTTGAACTCACAACCCCAAGACGAATGGTCACATGCTCTTCCAAGCCAGTCACGTGCCCTTGTGCAAGTATATTTTTTAAAGTAAACTCTTAGAAGTGAAATTGGTGATAATAATGGTTAGTTTTATATATCACCTGGCAGGGCTATAGTACCTGATCAAATACTAATCTAGGTGTTGCTGTGTAGGTATTTTGTAAATGAGTTAACTTTAAGTAACTATTTATTTGTTTGTTTGTTTGTTTGTTTGTTTATTTTTAAGTAGACTCTATACCCAGCATGCAGCATGAAGCCTAACTCGGGGCATGAACTCATGACCCTGAGATCAAGACCTAGGCTGAGATCAAGAGTCAGATGCTCAACTGACAGAGCCTCCTTAGGCACCCCTTACCTTCAGTAATCCTTTGAGGATGGGCCTCAAGGGAAAAAACTGAGATTTTCAGAAAAAAGAATTCTGCCTCAAGATTACAGCTTTAACTCCTGCCTGAGTTTCTAGCCTGCTGGTCCGCCCGACATAGTTTGACTTGACAGCCTTCGCAATCATTGCACTAATTCCTTAAAATAAATCTCTGTATACATATATTCTCCTGGTTCTCTTGCTCTGAAGAACCCTAATTGATACAGTGAATCGAACAGGATGAGTATTTTTAATATTCATGGATATTGTCAAATAGTCCTCTAAAGGATTTATACCAATTTATATACCCACAAACAATATTTAAGAATACCTCTTTCGGGAGGAGAGGGTGGGTGATGGGTATTGAGGAGGGCACCTTTTGGGATGAGCACTGGGTGTTGTATGGAAACCAATTTGACAATAAACTTCATATATTGAAAAAAAAAAAAAGAATACCTCTTTCCCCTACACCTTCACCAACACCATGTGATTTCAAACTTTCTATCTCATAAGTGTAAGAAAGTATCTCATTTTAATTCTAATTTGCATTTCCATCCATTAAACATTTTATGGTTTAATCATTCTAGAATACACTATTTGTTTGACAGGCAGTAGGAACATAATTTTATTTTTCCCATAGAATCAATTATCCTGGTGCCATGAATTCAATAAACTATACCTTCTCTCACTATAAATTGCCACTGTTGTCATGTACTAAAAACATATTTATAAATATTTGGGATACCCCTTTATACATATATCTCCAAGGCAAAAGCCCAAAAATAGTTTCAAAAGTATGAACTTCATTTATTAACTAAGCTATTCGTTCCCTACTAGGTTAAAATGTTTTTTTTTTTAATCATATATTAACTTATTTAATATGTATATGTCTTATTTTCTACTTTGTATTTGGTTCTCCTATTCTGCCTTCCTATTCTGGTGTGACTACTGCAATATTTTAATTTCTTTCTCTTCCTTCTGCATATAAGGTAAACCAAGATCCCATTTCCCCCTCAGAATTTGCATAGCTATTTTTGCTCATAGATTAGGATAGTTTTGTTTTATTTTTCCTAAAAATTGCTTTGAGATTTTACTTTAATATCATTAACTAAATTAGACTATGGAACACTGGAATATTTATAATGCTAGGTTTTACATAATTCCTTTTTTTGTTTACTATTTATTAATTTATTTATTCATTTTTAATGTTCATTCACTTTTTTAAGAGACAGAGAGAGAGAGACAGAATCCAAAGCAGGCTCCAGGCTCTGAGCTGTCAGCACAGAGCCTGATGCAGGGCTAGAACTCAGGAACCACAAGATCATGACCTAAGCCGATGTCAGCCGCTTAACTGATTGAACTACCCAGGCGTCCCTACATAATTCTTTCAAGAAAGTTTATTTCTCTAAAATGGTAATAGTATTTATAAATAACGATACCTTTGTACCATCCTTTCCAGTATTTATCAGTTTATTTTTATTTGGGGATTAGTCTCATTGGTTAACTCTGAAAAAACAATAGTAAATAATAGTAACAACTGGTTGCATTGAGTCTAGTTTTTCCACATCAAGCATAACACCAGTAAATAGTTACATATATATTCATATACAGAAATATTGCTATATATAGGGTGTGTGCAGAATTTATTCTTATTTTCATACATATATAAATATGTCACTTTTATTTTACTAAATTCTACTAAATTTACTAAACAAACAATCTTGTGTTTAGTTCCAGCTAATATTTTATGCAAGGATAGTGACAAGATCCCAGTGAAGAAGTTGGATTAAAAAAAAACAGTTGGTTTAGTCACATTGTTCAAGTCTAACTACTAATACAATGCTTCTTTTAGCACTTGAAAATCACCTGGAGTACTTGTTAAAACACCAATTCCTGTGCCTCACCTCCCTCCAGAAATTCTGATTCATTCGGTCTGGAGTGAGGACCCAATATTTGTATTTTTGACAAAAAAAAAATCACTTTCCGGCAATGCTGCTGCTATTCGTCTACACACCACACTTCAAACAGCACTGCATTAATTAAAAGTCAGGTTACTACCCAAAGCAATCTACAGATATAATGCAATTCCTTTCAAAATACCACCAGCATTTTTCACGGAACAAGCCTAAAATTTGATGGAACCACAAAAGACCCTGAATAACCAAAGCAATCTTGAAAACAAAAGCAAAGCTGGAGGCATCATAATTCCAGACTTCAAGTTATATTACAAAGTTGTAGTAATCAAAACAGTATGATGCTGACACAAAAATAGACATGTGGATTAATGGAACAGAATAGAAAACCCAGAAATGAGCCCACAATTATATGGCCAATTAATCTTTGCCAAGGCAGGAAAGACTATCCAATGGGAAAAAGATAGTCCCTTTAACAAATGGTGTTGGGAAAACTGGTCAGCTACATACAAAATAATGAAACTAGACCACTTCTAGACCATACACAAAATAAATTCAAAATGGACTAAGCACCTAAGTGTGAGACCTAAAACCATTAAAATCCTTGAAGAGAGCACAGGCAGTAAAGTCTCTGATATCAGCTATAGCAACTTCTTTCTAGATATGTCTCCTGAGGCAAGGAAATAAAAGCAAAAATAAGCTATCTATTGGAACTATATAAAAATAAAAGGTTTCTGCACAGCAAAGAGTCAACAAAAGTAAAAGGCAACCTACTGAATGGAAGAAGATATTTACAAATGATATATCCAATAAAGGCTCAGTATCCAAAATATATAAAGAACTTATACAACTCGAGACCAAAAACCAAGTAAACCGATTAAAAACTGGGCAGAAGACATGGACAGACATTTCTCCAAAAAAGACATAGAGATGGCCAACAGACACATGGATTGCAAATCAAAACTACAATGGGATTTCACCTCACCAGTCAGAATGGCTAAAATAAAAAACACAAGAAACAATAGGTGTTGGCAAGGATATGGAGAAAAAGGAACCTAAATGCACTGTTGGAGGGAATGTAAACTGGTGCAGCCACTGTGGAAAACAATATGAAGTTTCCTTAAAAAGTTAAAAATAGAACTCCCTTACAATCCAGCAATCAGACAACTGGTATTTACCCAATGAATACAAAAACACTAATTCAAAGGTATACATACACCCCTATGTTTATAGCAGCGTTATTTACAATAGCCAAAATATGGAAACAACCCAAGTGTCCACCTATAGATGAATGGAAAAAGAAAATGTGGTATATATACACAATAGAATATTACTCAGCCACAAAAAAGGAATGAAATCTTGCCATTTACAATGACATAGATGGAGTTAGAGAATATAATGCTAAGCAAAATAAGTCAGAGAAAGACAACTACCATATGATTTCACTCATATGTGGAATTTAAGAAACAAAACAAATGAGCAAAGGGGGAAAACAGAGAGAGAGAAAGAGAGAGAGAGAAACTAAGAAACAGACTCTTTAGAGAACTGATGGTTACCAGAGGGGAGCGGGGGTAAAATAGGTGATGGGGATTAAAGAGTGCAGTTGTGATGAGCACTGGGTGATGTTTGGAATTGTTGAATCATTATATCATACACCTGAAACTGATAGCACTGCATGTTAACTAACTGGAATTTAAGTTAAAAAATAAAAGTAAAAGTCAGGTAACTTGTCCAGCATGTTCTCTTTTTAACATTTTTGTTTATTTACTTTGAGAGAGAGAAAGAGAGAGAGAAGCAGAGAGAGAGGGAGAGAGAGAATCCCAAGCAGGCTCCACGCCGTCTGGCGTTCACAAATGTGAGATCATGACCTGAGCTGAAACCAAGAGTCAGATGCTTAACTAACTGAGCCACCCAAGTGCCCCCAGGCTGTTCTTGATCAAGCTGACCCCGAATGTTCCTTCACATCTAACCTCACCTGCTCCCATATTTCACCATTTTTTCATTTTAATATGTGACATGGAAGAAAGCCCCTTAATCTGCTATAGTAGAGCATTCTTGGTAGTTTCAAAGGCAGTAGACATTGATGCCCCAGGTGTCCTTCAGTCACCGGGGGTATCAGTGTACTTCAGTCAGCCTTCTCCTCTTCTACAATAAAATAAATATTTGGCTGAGTGCAAGGCAGCCAGGAACAAATGGAACATTTTTGAGCTTCCCTTTCTGCTAAATATAGTTATGTGGGCAATGAGATTTATTTTTTAAGTTTATTTTTTTATTGAGAGAAAGAGCATATGCGCAAGTTTGGGGCGTGATGGGAGAAAGAGAAGGAGAAATAGACTCCCAAGCAGCCTCTGTGATGTCAGCGCAGAGCCCAACATGGGGCCTGATCCAAAGAACCGTGAGATCATGACCTGAGCCAAGATCAAGAGTCAGATACTTAACCAGCTGAGCCACCTAGGTGCCCCTGGACAATGAGATTTAGAAGGAGATCTAGTACAGCAGCTTCCAGGACCTTCCTTAAGAGACAACGCCTAAACACCCACTGTCTCTCTTTTATCCTTTCCTCCATTTGGTTGCTTGGACCACCTAGAACCATAAAGTTAAGGCCACACACAGAGAAACAAACAGAAGGAGCCCAGGTCTCTGTCACAAAAGAATGCCTTGCCCTGGACCACATGTCCAGACTGTATAAGAAAGAAGTATTCGGTCTACAGCCATACCACCCTGAACACGCCCGATCTCGTCTGATCTCGGAAGCTAAGCAGGGTCGGGCCTGGTTAGTACTTGGATGGGAGAAAGAAGTATTCATTTCTATCTTGTGTAAGTGACTGTTAGTTCTGGTTTTCAGTTGGACCTAATCAGTAAATTGCTGGGGCAGTTAGAAATGGTGTCTAAATAATTAACTCCTAGCTGTACCCTTTGTTCCAAATTGATGGAATGCCAACTGTGTCTCATTTTTGTGGTTTCAGGATTATAAACAAGCAGTTGTTTTCTCCTTATTCTGCCAGTGTCTTCATACATCTAATTGACCAAGACATGTTTTCATAAATCCACTAATTTACTGCATTGTTTCTATTGCCATGTAATACATAATATGCCTGAGCATACATAATTACATAATTATATGCTTATAAACCCTCTGAGCAAATACATTTATGTACTTATCATTAACCTAAAACATTTTTTTCTTCTGACCAGTATTACCCATCATCTTCCAATCTGTTACATGAGTCTAAATTTCTTCTCTTCCCATAAAAGTTGTTTGCTTCTGTCTCTCTCCTCTTCCCTTGGATCAATATTCTGTCACCACAAAACTAATAAGCAATAGTTTATATATTATAGGTATATCTCTCTCTATTTTAAATTCAACATCATCACATCCTAATTTTTTTTTACATCTGTGATGGTTAAGCTGCATATTGACCAACAATGAATGTTCAAAGGAAATGTATACTCTGTAGGGTATAAATCTTCACATGTGTGAGTATGTGTGTATACATTTAAAAAGTGATAGACTTTAGGTTTTATCTGATGAGAATTTTATCTGATGAGAAGCTTTGAAAAGAGAAAAATCTGTAGATATAAACTCAAGTGCTAGGTTGAAATTATTCTTTTTACATTTATTTACAATCTGGTGGCCACGAAGATACAATAAACAAGGAACACCCTAGAGATTAGCTAGGAGGAGCAGTAAGTTTACATCTCTATATGCTCTGTTACTGTTAGCATTATTATCAGTTCCTGTTTTTATGTTTGATGATGGGGCGAGTGGATTTTTGTGACACTCAACTGTTTACCTATAAAGTTTTAGTTATGTCTCCCAAGAATGCCCTGTATAGCCATGAAACTTGAGTGACCGGAAAGCTTGTTAACCCTGTTCAGTAGAGAAAATGTGCTTGCTCCCTATGTAATTAAATGCATCAGTCATATGCTGGAGCCAACTCATAATTGTTGTCTATGTCTTCCCAGCTTTGACTTCAAAAATCAGCCATGGTTGGTAGTATTTACACCACAGAAATGGGCAAATACTACAAATTAGAGCCCTTTTCTCCCTAGGGAGAGCTAGTAGCAAAACATTTTCCAGCACACCACTGAAGGTATTTATTGTAAGAAACTGAATTTTCTCACTAAAGTGTACATGAACTCACCAAATTTGTGTTAATTAATCCACTATCTTATCTGTTATTTTCTTATTAGACATAGAGCATTTTGATTCACTCTCTCTTATACATGCAGATAAATCAAAGTGACCTCTGGCAGAGCTCATTCAGAAAAATGGCCTCCTATATCTTTGTAATTATATTTGCTTTTCCAATTTCTCTATTTCTTTGATTATTGGTTGTCTAGTTGATCAATAAAAACATATGGAGGTATTTAAAATATTTGCACTAGTGGTTTTCCTTGTATCTGTCAATTGCTTATATATTTTAAAGGTATGTCATTTGGCATATAGACATTATTAAATATTATATTTTTCTTGTGGACTTTAGTTTTAATCATTATAAAATGATTCTTTGTTCCATTTTAATTATTATTATTATTTTTATTTTTTAAAGGAAACTCTACCCCCGACATGGGCTGGAACTCATGACCCTGAGACCAAGAGTCACTTACTCTACCAACTGAGCCAGCCAGGCACCCATCCATTTAATTATTTATGTTTTGACCTCTACTTTGATATAAATAATGCCACTTTTTCTTTATCTTTTGCCCATAACTTTATTTCCCACTTCTTTTCATTATTTTGTTTTAATTGGGCCTTTCATTATTTGCTTATACTTGGAGGTGTTTTTTTGATCCTATCCAAGGATCTTTTTCATTTTATAGTAGAATTCAAGCTATTTGCATTTACTGTGAAAATGGATATATTTGACTTTCCTTAACTTTTATTTTATACTTTCTGATATTTTTTTCCAAAATCATTTGCTATGTTTAGTTAGTATCCCTGCTTTTTTTTCCCTCCTTTTGGTGATTTGAAATGTTCATTTTATTAATGGCTAAGATGATAGGCAAAATAATGCCCCCAGCTCCCCCAAAATATCAGACTCTAATCCCTGGAAGATATAAATGTTACCCTATAAAGAAAAGAGGTATTTGCAGGTGTAATGTTAAGGATACTGAGATGGCGAGATTATCCTATATTACTTGAATTAGCCCTAAATACAATCAGAAGAGTCCTTATAAGAGAAAGACAGAGAAAGATTTCACACACACACACACACACACACACACACACAGAGAGAGAGAGAGAGAGAGACAGAGAGTGCTCAAAGGCAATGTAACCACTGAGGCAGAAATTGGGATGATGTGACCACAATCCAAGGAATGCTGGCTGCCACCAGAAGCTAGAAGAGGCAAGATTCTCTCCTAAGCCTCTGGAGGGCTGCAGCTTTGCAGGCCATGATGTTGGCCTGGTGAGAAGCGCCTCCAGAACAGTGAGAGACTAAATTCACATCACATTTGTGATAATCTGTTACCATCTGTTACAATGTGGGAAACTAGTAGACTTACCCTCAAATTTTTGGAAAATGAATTTGAACATATATTTTGCTACCAACGTCAACATACAACCATATAAGTTTGATGATTTAGATATTTTATTCTTTCCTCCTATTTCCATTGCGGCCGCCTTCTTTTTTTTTTTTTTTTTTTTTTTTTTTTTTTTTTTTTTTTTTTTTTTTGTTGGGATTATTCAGGCCTTTAAGTTCCAAGTGTTAATGTTAATTTATTTTTTATATGTGAATTCTTTTTTTTTTTAAATGTTTTTAAAATAAGCTCTATGCCCAACATGGGGCTTGAACTCATGACCCCCTGAGATTGAGTCGCATGCTCTACCAACTAAGCCAGCCAGGAGCCTTGTGTGTATTCTTATTAAATAATTATTTTCAAAGTATATATTCATTTTTATAACCATACTGTCATGGAAACAATTATTTGGATAAGAGCTGCCCGTTTTATTAATTCTTACTAATTATTTGAACAATACTTTGCCTATTTTAATTTCTTTACACTTTGGGCCAATCTTTGATTACCTGGAATAGTTTTAGGAAATGTATGTAATAAACTAGAAAAAATATTTGCTGCTAATACTACAAAGTGTGCTTATCTCCCCAGTATTTAAAAGATTTTAGGGGTGCCTGGGTGGTTCAGATGGCTAAGCGTTTGACTTTGGCTCAGGGCATGATCTCACAGTTTGTGGGTTCAAGCCCAGTGTCAGGATATGTGCTGACAGTGCACAGTCTGCTTTGGATTCTCTCTCTGCCTCCCCCACCCCCCAAAATAAATAAACATTAACAAAAATAAATAAAAGTTTCTAGAAGTTAAGAAGCAAACACAGCCCAAGTAACAAATGGGCTTAGGATAAGAACAGAGAGTTCACAGAAAAAGAAATACATATGAAAAGATGCTTTACTTTTCTTATAATGAGCAATGTAAATTAAAACTAAGCTGAAATGTAGGTTATTACTGGGCAGATTTGTTAAATTGCAAACATTTTATAATTCTTGGTTAAAAATCATTTTCCTTTGAAATGTCAGGACTGTCTTCTTGCATTTAATATTGTACAAATATCTGATACAAGTCTTTTATTCTTTAATTGATAATCTTTCTCTAACCTGACTCAGTGTACTTTTAGGGTTTTTTCCTTTTAATTTTTTTAAAAAATGTTTATTTATTTTTGAGAGGTGGGAGGGGCGAGAGAGAGGGAGACAGAGGATTGGAAGTGGTCTCCATGCTGACAGCAGAGAGCCTGATGCCAGACTTGAACTCAGAAACTGTGAGATCATGACCTGGGCTGAAATCAAGAATTGGAGGCTTAACCGACTGAGCCACCCAGGTGCCCCCCTTTAATTTTTTTTGTCATCTCTACACCAAACATGGGACTTGAACTCACAACCTGAGATCAAGAGCCTGGGTGGCTCAGTTAGTTAAGCGTCCAGCTTTGGCTCAGGTCATGATCTTGCTGTTCCCGAGTTGGAGCCCTGCATTAGGCTCTGTGCTGACAGCTCAGAGCCTGGAGCCTGTTTCAGTTCTGTGTCTCCCTCTCTCTCTTTGCTCCTCCCCAACTTGCATTCTGTCTTTCCCTCTCTCTCTCTCAAAAGTAAATAAACATTTAAAAAATTAAAAAAAAAAAAAAAAGTTGTGTGCTCTAAAAACTGATCCAGCCAGGCGCCCCTCCCTTTAATTTTTACATTTAAGTTGCTTCATGATTTATCTAAGTATCTGTGGCCTTTAATTAATTTTTGAATGATACTTGCTGAATTCTTTCTATTTCAGGATTTATACACTTTTTTTTTCCAGGTTACCTACATTTCCCTCTATTTTTTCTTTGTTGCTTTCCTTCTTCCACCTGCTCTTTTCTTTCTGGAGTTCCTATTAAACAGATATGAAATTTTTGAATTCTATATCTAAACTTTTCTTTCAACATTTTGAATTCCTTTATCTTTTTCCTTTTAAGTTCCAGGAAACTGTCTTGAGCGTGTTTCCTAATTCCCTGAATCAATACTCTATCACATTCAATTTGCTTTTTATCACTTCTAATTGTTTATATTTCAGCAATTATGATTTGCATTTCCAAGAGCAGTTTCCTACTCTCAGTTATTTTCTTGTTCATGATTATCTCTTACAGTTTCACCGATGTACTGCCTCTCTGAAACTTGTTGCAAGAATACATTACAGTTTTTCAAGTGTTCTTACTTCTGCAGGAACAGCTTAATGTGATGATTCATACTGGCTCCAGCTTTTGAAAGTATTAAATCATTTTATATAGTTGATGATATTCTCTATGATATTTGATCATTCTAACTGAAGACATTCGAAACATACTACTAATAATAATAGTTAATGTTTATTGTGCACTTAGTATGGGGCAGGATTTGTGCTAAATGATTTAAACACACCATTTTGTTTAATCTTCACAACAACTGGGGGCTAAATATTATCATGTTCGTAACCATTGGCCATTGCAAGATCTGTAGCTCTCGACATGAAGAAGGATGCTTTGCACAGATTTCTGCCTGCCTGTCAATCTAGTGTCCTGCAGGGAATAAATACTTAACTAAAAAAAGAGTGGATTTCCTTCACCTGTGTATGAGACTGAGTTTCCCAGCTTTACCTCTGAGTTGAAGGTTGTCTGTCATCCACAGCTGCATTCCAGTTTATTTTAGGTTCTCTGATGATTAGCTGAGCAGTTCTGTTTTGATCTTCCAGCCAATCAATCCCAGTCACAGTAGATAAGCTTCTTCACATGTCTGTTAGACACTCACATAAAGCGACAATACTACATGGTCACCAAGCTTACAGAATCTCTATAAATCATTCATATTACTGAGGCATTGGAACCAATTCTGGCTCGTCAGTCTGTGTGGGTTCCTGTTGCAAAGTCTCAGATCTAGCACAAGTAATATCACAGTACTTTGTTTGCCAGTCAGCTTAGAAGCCCAGCATTCTGTGGGAATACACAGAGAGTGATACAGGGGAAAAGACAGCAGGATGCTTGCATATCATGGCACTTGTAGCCATATGAAGACACCTCGGGTCTGATCCCACTTTGTTGCCTCACACAATTGCCCCCATCATCAGTAAGCCACGGTCTGATCCTTGCTCTTTTCCTGATACTACCATATGCTAATTCCAAGCCAGATTAATGTGTGAACCAGCTAGGAAGATTTGGGGCTACCAATATACAGGGGGGGCTATATTGGTCACCTTCTACTACATGAAAAATAATCTCAAAATTTATTGGCTACAAGTGACAATTATTTACTTTCACTTATGTGCCTGCAGGCTGGTTGGAGATTGGCTTATCTATACTAGGTTAGTCTAACAACTCCATTAATTTTGACTGGGTTTGCTCTTACGTCTGTGAGTCAACTGATAGGGCAGCTCTGCTCTACTCATTTCTCATTCTCTTTGGGCCAGTGGGTGAGCAAGCTGAAGGCAGAGACGCAAGAGGAAATGCAGAAATATGCACAGTGTCCTATGGCCTAGGCTCAGAACAAGTTCACTGTCATTTCTGCCCACATATCACTGGCCATAACAAATCGTGCAGTGAATTCAAAGCCAAGGGGAGGAAAGATAGTCCCCTGATGATGAGGCCATGGCACAGGTGTAGCTGCAAAAAGGGATCAAAAATTGGGATCAATAATGGAATCTAGCTCAGGTGCCAAGTCATCTGAAAATACAGTGAGATGGAGGAAATGTATATATCAAGGTATTGTATGTGTTTGTAAGGAATACTTTGTTAAGAAACTGTACGGCAGGAAAAGAAATCTTTTTCTTCTACCCATCTTGCATTCTCTGGCTGGGATCCTATAAACACAAGACAGATTAACAAGGGAAAAAACAAACAGAAGTTTATTAACACATACAACAGGCATACACGTGGTAGCACTTAGTGATGCTCAAATAGATGGTTAAAACTTGTGCTCACATACCATCTTAAGAGAAGAACAGTAACTTCTTAGAGAAGTGACAGAACAAAGGAAAAGGACTTTGAGTTTCTAGGGCTACAAGCTGTAGGAAGACAAATAAATGGGAGAACTAATGGAAGGTGCGAGCTAGCTAGTCATGTTTGTTCTGTAGATTCTTCTGGTGCCATCATCTCTGGGCTGATAAGCATCTAGAATTACCTCTGGTGATTAACTTCTGTCCTTCCTGGTAGAGAGGGAAGGGGGCACTTGTACCAAACTGTGTCCTGATTTTAGGTAAATAGGAGAGGGAAGAGAGTTTTTTTTGTGTCTTATTCTTCTTAATTGTCTTCAGCTCAAAATAATCCTTATGCCAACGTGGTACATTTTGGAGTGACATATTCTGCTACCCTTCAGAATGTAAGATTTGAGATGAAACTCCCAAAGGACTTGTATGTTTATAACTAGTTGATTACTAACCTACTTTCCAAAGAAGGACGTCAGGTTAACTATAGGTATTTTGAGGGTCTTGATACATCTTTAAGAACTTTCTTTTTCATTTTGGAAAGTGTACACTCTCTGAAACATTTATACTAGACACATTTTACCAGTACAAAGTATTCTTTGATTTGACAACTCTGCTCATGCAATGCTTGCATTATTTTGAGTTCTTTAAGAAATGTGGACCATAAACCTAAATATTGGTAATATTCCTCTTTTTATAAGACGAAAGAACAAATCTTTGAGATTTTCCAGGGACAAATCTCAAAGATTGTTTTAGGTGAAAAAAAATTTTAAAAATGCCTGTTTTCAATTTCTGAGTGTAGGATCTGTGTTGGAAAGGCAAAATCAGAGTAAATTGGCCTCTTCCCTAAGCTAAGATCATGGATGACTGAGGAAAACAGCCTGAGAATGCAGCCCGCTCCAAGGTCTCCTGGCAGTAGTCTTAAAAGTAAAAGTAGAGTTTTCACTACTAAATCACAAAATGCTGCTTTTCTTTATTCATCAGCACACTTGGGAGCATTTGGGAACCCACAAGGCACACTCTTCCTTCCTCCCACAGCCCTTGGTGTCAGAGAATAAAGTTAATGCTCAGAGGGAAGCAGAGATGGAAGTGTGTTGGTGAGGAGAATCCCTAGTCACTTGTTCCTGAGGTCCCGCTACATCAATGAATACCACGTTTGTGTTAGCTCAACCCTCCCTTAAATTCCGTCAGCCAGTATTTCCTCTTTGAGCTTAAACAAGGGGCCCAACCTTTGCAAGAAACTCCAAAGCAAACTGCCCATCTCACAGCCTACTTAGGCAGTAGGAAGAGATGGATTCTGATTTTCTATTATTATTATGTGTCACTCTTCTCTAAGACATTGACATTTCTTGGAATGTCTGGGGGGCTCATTCAGTTGAGTATCCAACGCTTTTTTTTAATGTTTTTTTTTAAATTTATTTTTTTAGAGAGACATTGAGAGAGAGCACGAGTAGGGGAGGGGCAGAGAGAGAGTGGGGGTGGGGTGGGGACAGAACATCTGAAGCTGGCTCCACACTGACAGCAGAGAGCCCAATGTGGGGCTCTAACTCAGGAACTGTGAGATCATGACATGAGCCAAAGTCGGATGCTCAACCAACTGAACAACCTAGGTGCCCTGAGCATCCAACTCTTGATTTTGGCTCAGGTCATGATCTCATGATTAGTGAGATCAAGTCCCTCGATGGGCTCTGCGTTGACACTGCAGAGCCTTCTTGGTATTCTTTCTCCTTCTCTCTCTGCTCTTCCCCTGTTCTCTCTCTCTCTCAAAATAAATAAATAAACATTGAAAAGAAATTAAAGATGCTGTTAGAATCCATATTTTTGACACTAATTAAACAATAAAATTAATAAAGAAATAAGTTAAACTAATTAAACTTACTTAAATAAGAGTAATTGCTAAAGAAGCATTCCTATTAGAGACCTAATGTTGAATGTTGAATCAGAGTTGGAGACAATCATGTTGAGAGGCAAAAAAAACCTTCTAAAAATTACGAAATTTTGGTCTTGTTTATCCTGAATAGGTTCAATCTAAACATAAAATGTGACAGGTATTAGTTTTCTTAACTAGCTTTCTATCAGTAAAATTTACAATTGTTTTGAAGGTGAGATTTATAGTATTGGCATATTGGTTTCTTTTTAATCACAATTTTAGTGCATGTAACTATTATTTTTAATCATCTCAATGCTACAATTATTTATAGCATTCCTTCTACATAAGGCAGTTTGTTTAATAGTAGAATTGTTTTGATCCACAGTGTAACCAAAACTTAAGTGAATCCTGTGCATTCTGTTGTTTTTGATTTTTTGATTAACAAAAAATAGAAGTAATATCTTTTGTTTTTTCTTCTGTGTGCTCCTGTGTTTAGTTTAACTTGTTATGCTTTCATTGCAGAACACTAGTTTCACATGTGTGTGTATGAAAGTATTGCATTTCACATTAAGAAGCCAAATTCAACAAATAAAAATTATGTTTCAGTGGAATTGACGTACTATTTGAATTGAAAAATAAACAAACTGATAGTCTGTGAGAAATGAGTAACTAAAGTTAAAAAAATCAGGAAAGATATGTTTTATGTTAAGATAGTTTTGGAGATTATTCTAGTTATCTTTATTGGTTCCTTTTGACCCCCAGTATCTTACAGATATTTAAGGATATAAACATCTTTTGCTAACATGCAGTACTTAGGAGGGAAGATACAGATATAAATTTAGGTTTTTGTTGTTTCTCTAGTTATTCATAAATAAGTTTCTGGTATCCTTTGCCTCAAATGAGAATTCTAAAAATCTGTGTCATAGTGATAAGGCCTGACATTGCTTGATTTTTTTCAATAAAATGATAATATCAGCTTGTTTACTTATTACTTGTATCTTTTTCATAAAAAGAAAAAGAAACAAGATACAGAAAACTCACTATCTACTGTTTGAGAATTTTGATTATTTGAATTTTGGATGCACAGAAGTTTCATTTAATTGTGTATTACATTAAGAAATTCTATATTTCTCCTGTTATTTCCTTTTTGAATCACTCTTCTTATTGATTAAAGGTATCGCTCAGGGCCTCAAACATCCTGAGAACAAAGAAAGGACATTCAATATTAGTTAACTGTTACAATATGTTGCTAGACCATTTGTCCTTAACCATCATTAAGAAATATGTGTTATGTTCTCATTTTTTAAAAAAGTAATTAGGGGTGCCTGGCTGGCTCATTTGGAAGAACATGCAACTCTTGATCTCAGGGTCATGAGTTCAAGCCCCACATTAGGGGTAGAGAGTACTAAATAAAATAAAAATAAAATTAAAAAGTAATTATATCACTTATTCTAAAATGGCTTCCCCAGTGTTCTTTTGTTTGCATAAAAAATTACTCCAAAAGTTTGTGGCTTAAAACAAAAATTACTTTATGATATATCATAATTTTGTGTGTCACAAATTGGGCAGGGATTGGCTAGGCGATTCTTCTGTTCTACACACCATTAATGAAGGGCACACAGTGGTCTGGAGGACCCAGCACAGCTTCAATTCTATAATTAACGCCTTGGTGGGGACAGCTGGAGGGCTGGGCTCAGCTGAGACTGTGGTCTACTGTACCTACAATTGGCCTTGCCAACGTGACAGTCTCAGTGCAGTTGGTCTTCCTTTATGTCTGCTCTGAGAGCTAGTGCTCCAGTGATCAAGACAGAAGTTCCAGGGCTCTTATGACCTGGCCTTGAACATTATACAGCCTCACTCTGCCACCTCCCATTGGTGGAAGCAGTCACAAGCTCACCCAAATTCCAACAGAGGGAACATAGATCCCATCACCCCACAACATTCTGTGGGAAGAGTGTTCAAGTTTCACCAAACCTCACTCCAGGAGGCTTTTCTCTCTCCCTTCTTCTAATATCTAAAGTATTTTTGCTCTTTCCTTATTTCAGAAAAAGGTTCAGTTCTATGAAATCCTTTGACTTTAAATTCATTGATGGTGGAGTTTACAATTTCATGATCTATGTTTTTCCTCCATTATTTCTTGCTTGAAATAAGGGTGCCGATATCTGTGTTTACTACATGTAAAGCTGACAATATTAAGATCTCTTTCAGTGGAAAGTTACTCATTTATTGATGGACTTTGAATTTCCATGATAAAATACAGATTTTCTTTAAAAAACAAAAATATAATTCCAGCTTGTCAAATGCCATAGAAATATAAAAGTAGAATATTCTCAAAGTCCAGGTTTTTAATCTTATTGCAAATGCACATATATTTTTCTACTTGTAAACTTTTCTCCTAGCATTTCTCTACAGATAATCAAGTGAGCATTGATTGACAGATTAGGCTTACTAATATTGTCTTCCCCTTTTCTAAGTGAGCTGTTCTACTTACATTTTTGACAGCTGAAAATGACTGCTTGCCAACATTGTCAATGATATGTTGAGTAAGAAACTGTGTTCTTCTATATAGTTCTTCAGTCTCCCATTTTTCTTACTTTTTTCTTTTCCTTTTCTCTTCATAGTCATTGATCTTCTTGAGATGAAACAGTTAAAAATGACTAGAGATTGTCTCTCTTCCCTCTATTAAGTTCATTTATGCTTTGCTTAGTTTTATAAATTCCATTTTTAGAAAACGATGTCATAGTTGCAACTACTCTTGCTTGCAAGTCCTCACAGTGATGACACAGTCTTATCTAATCATTTCTGTCACTGGTAACCCCAATCCATGGGGTCCGAGCCCCTCTCCCCTGACTCTTTGGAAGAAGGGTCATCACATCCTGGCAACAGACAACCAAATGGTGTCCTGCAATACTATGCATTGTCTCAAGTGCTGAATTACAGTATTGTGGTCTAATGAATGCTGGACTAGAATCCAGGATGCTTAGCTTGTCAAACAAAAGTGGACATTAGGATCCTGAGAGTACTTAGGGAAACCATTACTCCTTTCTCTCAGTCCATGTGGGTCCTGTGGGGCGGGAGTCATCCAGAGATAGCACATCTCATGTCCCTGGCCATAGTTCAGGGATAAGCATATTCTCCAGTTAAATACAATAAGAATTAGACTTAACACTTTTGCTGCAATTACAAAAAATAAGGAAGTATTTCTGCTGAGGTTGTGAAACAACATCGTACTTGAGCTTCTGATGGCCATATTTTCCCCCACTTAAAGAAAATATGCTGTGAATGAAGTCAATTAGAAGAAGGTGGGGCCACAGTCAGTTTAGAGTCCGACCTCGGCTCAGGTCATGATCTCACGGTTCAGGAGTTCGAGCGTCGCGTCGGGCTCTGTGCTGACAACTCAGAGCCTGGAGCTGGTTCAGATTCTGTGTCTCCCTCTCTCTCTGCCCTTCCCCCACTCACACTCTGTCTCTCTCAAAAATAAATAAACATTAAAAAAATTTTTTTAAAAAGAAGGTGGAGCCAATAGATTAATAACTGATTAAATCATTTGAATACTGCCTGAATTCGTAACTATTCCCTTGACTTTTCAGTTATAAAATCCTTATGCTTTGATTCCACTTATAAGCAGGTCTAAAACAGGCAAATCTCTTTTGTAGTGATAGGAATCAGATCAGTGGTTGCCAGAGGCAGTGAGAAGTCCCTGACAGGGAAGGTGTACAATGCAATCTTGTCAAAAATCATTTGACCATGTATGCGTGGATCTAATTCTGGACTCCATTCTGTCCAAATTATCTTAGGCCTATTCTTATACCAATATCACACTTTGATTATTGCAGTTTTATAGAAAATCTTAAAATCAGGCACTGAAAGTCTTCTGTCAGTTCTTAAAATGTATGTTGGCTATTATAGGTATTTTTAATATCCATATAAATTTTAGCATCAGCTTGTTAATTTGAAGAGAACTGACATCTTAACAACATCGAGCCTTCCAATCCATAAACATGATATATGTTCCTATTTATTTAGTCTTCCTTAATTTCTCTCGTCAATATTTTATAATTTTTAGTAGACAAACACTGCACATATTCCTATTAAATGTATCCCAAATATGTCAAGTTTTTGATCCTATTGTAAATTGTATTTTTTATTTTAATTTTTAATTTTTTGTTACTAGTATATAGGAATATAGTTGATTTCTCTGTTTCTCTCAAAAATAAATTAAAAAACATAAAAAAAAAAAGAAGGGGCACCTGGGTGGCTCAGTCAGTTGAGTGTCCTACTTCAGCTCAGGTCACGATCTCACGGCTCATGAGCCTGAGCCCTGCATAAGGCTCTGTGCTGACAGCTCAGAGCCTGGAGCCTGCTTCAGATTCTGTGTCTCCCTCTCTCTCTCTGCCCCTCCCCCACTTATGCCCTCTCTCTCTCTCTCTCTTTCTCTCAAAAACCAATTAAAAAAACATTAAAAAATAAAAACAAGAAATCTAGTTGATTTGTTTATATTGATCTTTGTCCTGCAACAATGCTAAACTCATTTATTACCTCTACTGGTTTATTAGCAGATTATTTAGAGTTTTTGTATACATGGTCATGTTGTTGGGGATGAAGACAGCCTTATTTCTGCCTTTTAATCTGTATGCCCTTTATTATTCTCTTGCCTCCAGCACAATGTTGACTAGAAATGTGAGGACAAGATATCTTTGCCTTGTTCTTAATCATAGGGGAGAAATATTTTGTAGTTCACCACTAAATATGGTCTTAACTATAGAGTTTTCACACATACCTTCAGTCAGATTGAGGAAGAAGGTTTATACTGGTTTTCCAATAGTTTGGAAATTTTCTTGTTGTTTTATCATACTTTGTTTTATCATAAATGTGTACTTAATTTTATCAAGTACTTTCCCTGCATATGTTCATATAAACATGATTTTTTCTCCTTTAGTTTGTTAATATAGTGACTTATATTGATTGGATTTGCAAGACCTCTAAATACTGAAGTATGTATTTCCTTCCTTAAAAACAAGGATATTCTCTTATATAACTATTTAGTGCAGTTACCAAAAATAGGAGATCAGCATTGATACTATGACATCTAATTTACACACCTTATTAAAAATCTCTAATTGCTCCCACTAATGTCATTTTTTGGGTCCAGGATTAGGTATATGACCACATTTTGCATGAATTGTCATATCTCTTCAGTCTCCTTTAGCCTCTAACCATTCTGTAGTTTCCCTTTTTCATTGTCTTTGACACTTTTGGAGAGTATTGATGACCCAGTTTTTAAAATGTCCCTCAGTTTGTGTTTGGCTGATGTTTCCTCATGATTTGATCAGGTTATACGTTTTGGGAAGAATGCTCAAGAATGCTCAGTCAGCATTTCAGGAGGAACATGATGTGACTTCATCCTATTACTGGTGACGTTAACCAGTAAGGGCTGCTCCCTTTCTCTGCTGTAAAGTTACTATTTTCTTCTTTGAATTAATTTGTACCTTATAGGGGAAATACTCTGAGACTTCGTTAATAACCTGTTTTTCACCATACTCTTGCCCACTAATTTCATCATCCATTGACAATCCTCTTTTTTAAAGTTTATTTTTTTACTTTGAAAGAGACATACACAGTGTAAATGGGGGAGGGGCAGAGAGCGAGGAGAAAAAGAGAGAATCCCAAGTAGGCTCCGTGATGGCAGTGCAGAGCCCAATGTGGGGCTCAAACTCACCAAGCTGTGAGATTATGATCTGAGCTGAAACCAAGAGTCGGACGCTTAACTCACTGAGCCACCCAGGTGCCCCTCCATTGATGATTCTTGTTTGAAACAATTATTACTGTGATGGCTGCCAAATAGTGATTTTCTAATTCCATTATTCCTTCTATATTTATCACAGTATCTTGGATTCTACCACATGAAAAAACTTTCCCTTGTCACCCATTTATTTGCTTTTATACATAACATACAATATATATGTGGTATGTAATCCATACGTATATATTAGTTACAGTATATCAGTATGAATGCATGTATTCTTATTTTGTGGATTTTAGTCCATGACTCTCATTTTTTATTTTGCTTAAATTGATCTAAGACAAAAAAAGACATCTCTCTAAGATGGTTGTTCTGTCCATCTGACATCATTTTTGAAGTACTTCCTTACTCTAACACAAGATTCTTTTTAATTTTTTAATTTTTATTCATTTTAAAAAATATAATTTATTGTCAAGTTAGCTAACATACACTGTATACAGTGTGCTCTTGGCTTCAGGAGTAGATTCCCATGATTCATCGCTTACGTACAACACCCAGTGCTCATCCCAACAAGTGCCCTCTTCAATGCCCGTCACTCAATTTCTCCTCTCCCTCACTCCCTGCCCCAATGAACCTTAAATTTGTTCTCTGTATTTAAGAGTCTCTTATGGTTTGCCTCCCTCTCTGTTTGAAACTATTCTTTCCCTCTTCCCTTCCCCTATGGTCTTCTGTTAAGTTTCTCAAATTCCACATGAATGAAAACATATGATATCTGTCTTTCTCTTACTGACTTAATTCACTCAGAATAATACCCTCCAGTTCCATCCACGTTGTTGCAAATAGCAAGATTCCATTCTTTCTCATTGCCAAGTAGTATTCCATTGTATATATAAACCACATCTTCTTTATCCATTCATCAGTTGATGGACATTTGGGCTCTTTCCATAATTTGGCTACTGTTGATAACACTGCTATAAACATTGGGGTACATGTGCCCCTATGAATCAGCACTCCTGTATCCTTTGGATAAATTCCTAGTAGTGCTATTGCTGGGTTGTACGGTAGTTCTATTTTTAACTTTTTGAGGAACCTCCACAGTGTTTTCCAGAGTGGCTGCACCAGTTTCCATCCCTACCAACAGTGTAAGAGGGTTCCCGTTTCTCCACGTGCTTGCCAACATCTGTTTTTTCCTGAGTTGTTGATTTTAGCTACTCTGACAGTTGTGAGGTGGTATCTCAAAGTGGTTTTGATTTGTGTTTCCCTGATGATGACCGATGTTAAACATCTTTTCATGTGTCTGTTGGCCATCTGGATGTCTTTTTTGGAAAAGTGCCTATTCATGTCTTCTTCCCAGGTCTTCACTGGATTATTTGCTTTTCGGTTGTTGTGTTGGGTAAATTCTTTATAGATTTTGGTCACTAACCCTTTATCTGATATGTCATTTGCAAATATCTTTTCCCACTCTGTCGGTTGCCTTTTAGTTTTGTTGATTGTTTCCTTTGCAGTGCAGAAGTTTTATCATGATGAGGTCCTAATAGTTCATTTTTGCTTTTATTTCCCTTGCCTTCAGAGAAGTGTTGAGTAAGAAGTTGCTGCGGCTGAGGTCAAAGAGGTTGTTGCCTGTTTTCTCCTCTAGGGTTTTGATGGTTTCCTGTCTCACATTCAGGTCTTTCATCCAGTTTGAATTTTTTTTTTAATTTTTTTAACGTTTTTTATTTATTTTTGAGACAGAGAGAGACAGAGCACGAACGGGGGAGGAGCAGAGAGAGAGGGAGACACAGAATCGGAAGCAGGCTCGAACAGCGGGGCTCGAACTCACGGACCGTGAGATCGTGACCTGAGCTGAAGTTGGACGCTTAACCGACTGAGCCACCCAGGCGCCCCAGTTTGAATTTATTTTTGTGTATGGTGTAAGAAAGTGGTCCAGTTTTATTCTTCTGCATGTTGCTGTACATTTTTCCCAGCACCACTTGCTAAAGAGACTTTTTTCCACTAGATGCTCTTTCCTGCTTTGTCAAAGATTAGTTGGCCATACATTTGTGGGTCTAATTCTAGGTTCTCTGTTCTATTCCATTGGTCTGTATGTCCATTTTTATGCCAATAACATACTGTCTTGATGATTACAGCTTTGTAGTAAGGCTAAAGTCCGGAATTGTTAAGCCTCCCACTTTGGTTTTCTTTTTCAACATTACTTTAGCTATTCGGGATTTTTTGTGGTTCCATACAAATTTTAGGATTGTTTGTTCTCGCTTTGAGAAAAATGATAGTGCAATTTTGATTGAGATTGCATTGAATGTGTAGATTGCTTTGGGTAATATTGATATTTTAACAATATTTGTTCTTCCAATCCATGAGCATGGAATGTTTTTCATTTCTTTGTGTCTTCTCCAATTTGTTTCACAAATTTTCTATAGTTTTCAGCAAACAGATCTTTTACATCTTTGGTTAGGTTTATTCCTAGGTATTTTATGGTCTTCAGTGCAATTGTAAATGGGATCAATTTCTTGATTTTTCTTTCTGCTGCTTCATTATTGGTGTATAGAAATGCAACTGATTTCTGTACATTGATTTTATACCTGCGACTTTGCTGAATTCATGTATCAGTTTTAGTAGCTTTTTGGTGGAATCTTTTGGGTTTCCCATGTAGAGTTTCATGTTATCTGCAAAAAGTGAAACTTTGAGTTCTTTGCCGATTTGGATGCCTTTTATTTCATTTTGTTGTCTGGTTGCTGATGCTAGGACTTCCAGTACTATGTTAAACAACAGTGGTGAGAGTGGACATCCCTGTCATGTTCCTGATCTCAGGGAGAAAGCTCTCAGTGTTTCCCCATTGAAGATGATGTGGGCTTTTCATACATGGCTTTTATGATGTTAAGGTATGTTCCTTCTATCCCGACTTTCTTGAGGGTTTTATTAAGAAAGGATGCAGTATTTTGTCAAATGCTTTCTCTGCATCTATTGACAGGATCATATGGTTCTTATCCTTTCTCCTATTCATGTGATGTATCACACTGATTGATTTGTGAATATTGAACCAGCCCTACAGCCCAGGAATGAATCCTACTTGATCATGGTGAATAATTCTTTTAATATACTGTTGAATCCATTTGCTAGTATCTTGTTGAGAATTTTTGCAACCATGTTCATCAGGGATATTGGCCTGTTCTTCTTTTTAGTGGGGATCTCTGTCTGGTTTGGGAATCAAGGTAATGCTGGCTTCATAGAAAGTCTGGAAGCTTTCCTTCTATTTCTATTTTTTGGAATAGCTTGAGAAGGATAAGTATTAACTCTGTTTTGAACATCTGGTAGAATTCCTGAGGGAAGCCATCTGGTCCAGGACTCTTATTTGTTGGGAGATTTTTGATAACTGATTCAATTTTTTCACTAGTTATGGGTCTGTTCAAATTTTCTATTTCTTCCCGTTTGAGTTTTGGTAGTGTGTGGGTGTTTAGGAAACTGTCCATTTCTTCCAGGTTGTTCAGTTTGTTGGCATATAATTTTTCACAGTATTCCCTGACAATTGCTTCTATTTCTGAGGGATTGGTTGAAATAAATCCATTTTCATTCATGATTTTATCTATTTGGGTCCTCTCTCTTTTCTCTGTGAGAAGGCTGGCTAGAGGTTTATCAATTTTGTTTATTTTTTCAAAAAATCAACTCTTAGTCTCATCTAGTGTTTTTGGGATTCTATATTGTTTATTTCTGCTCTAATTTTTATAATTTCTTTTCTTCTGCTGCTATGGAATTTCTTTGCTGCTCTGCTTCTAGTGCCTTTAGGAGTGAGGTTAGGTTTTGTAGTTGGGATTTTTCTTGTTTCTTGACATAGGCCTGGATTGCAATGTATTTTCCTCTCAGGACTGCCTTTGCTGCATCCCAAGAGGTTTGGACTCATGTTTTCATTTTTATTTGTTTTCATATAGTTTTTAAATTTCTTATTTAATTGCTTGATTGACCCATTCATTCTTTAGTAGGATGATCTTTAACCTCCATAGATTTGGAAGCTTTCCAAATTTTTTGTTGTGGTTGATTTCAACCATAGGATTGTGATCTGAAAATGTGCATGGAATGATAACAATTCTTTTATAGTTATTGAGGGCTATTTTGTGACACAGCATGTGATCTATCTTGGAAAATGTTCCATGTGCATTCAAGAAGAATGTGTATTCTGCTGCTTTTTGATAAAAAGTTCTGACTATATCTGTCAAGTCCATCTGGTCCAGTGTATCATTCAACGTCATTGTTTCCTTATTGACTTTCTACCTGCATGATCTGTTCACTGGTGTAAGTTGAGTATTAAAGTCACCTGCAATTACCATATTCTTATCAATAAGATTGCTTATGTTTGTGATATTGATTTATATATTTGGGTCCTTCCAAGTTGGGCTCATAAACATTTACAATTGTTAGCTCTTCTTGATGGATAGACCCTGTAATTATAATATAATGCCCTTCTTCATTTCTTGTTACAGTCTTTGTTTTAAAATCTAGTTTGTCTGAAAAAAGTATGGCTACTCTGGCTTTCTTTTGACATCCAGTAGCATGATAGATTGTTCTCCATCCCCTCACTTTCAATCTGCAGATGTCCTCTGGTCTAAAATGAGTCTCTTGTAGGCAGCATATAGATGGATCTTGTGGGTTTTTTAATCCATTCTGATACCCTACGTCTTTTGATTGGGACATTTAGTCCATTTACATTCAGAGTGATTACTGAAAGATATGAATGTAGTCTCATTGTGTCATCTGTAGGTACTGACTGAGCCACTCAGGCACCCCTGACACAAGATGTTTTTGTTAGGCAGAATTCTAAGATGGCCCCTGAGATTTCTGCTCCCTCCCCATACAAACTTGGTATAATTCTCTCCTCTTGGAAAGGAGAGGGACTTAGGATAGGATAGTGACTCCATGATTTTGTTACATTATATGAAACTCTGTTGTAGCTCTCTGCAGAGACTGTTCTGCTGGCTTTGAAGAAGAAAACTACCATGTGGTAAGAGGCCCATTTCTTACCCTGAAGGCCTGAGGGTGGTTTCTAGGAGCTAAGAGCAACCCCCACTGACAGCCAGAAAGAAAATGGGGGTTTTGGTTCTCAGTTGCACGGAACTGAATTCTGCCAACAATCTGCCTGAGCTTAGAGGAGGACTCTGAACTCCAGATGAGAATGTACCCTGGCTGGCCCCTTGCGTTCAGCTTCATGAGACACTGAACAGAGATCCATTTGAGCTGTGCCTAGACTTTAGACCTACAGAAATGGCGATGTAATAAATGGATGTTATTTTAAGCTGCTAAATTTGTGGTGACTTTTTATGCAGCAATTGCAAACTATTACAATGTTTTAGGCTTCCCATGTGCTTTCCCTGCCCAAGCTCTGAAATCAGTCACTTTTTGAAGAAGTCTTTCAACAATGAGAAACCTGGTTATAATTATATATAAATAATAATAAGCATGGCTATAATTTTATGTATACATAAACACAGACAGACACATATATACTTTCTATAAATTAGAACAAAAAGATAAACCCATCTCTGTTTCTTTCTCTGACAGCACATACCTTTAATCCTTTTTCTCTGTTTAAACTTTCATTGTTTTATCAGTTTTAATGGTATACTTTAATTTATGTCTATTGCTTATAGAACAATTAATAAACTTATTTAACTTTCTTCTTTCTCTTTTCAAAGAACCATCTTTTAATTTCATTGATTTTCTCTGTTGTTTGCTCTGTTTCTATTTCATAGATTTCCTCTTTATCATTTATTTCCTTTATTTTTGGCTTATTTGTTCTTATTTTATAGCTTCTTATATAACTTGGGTTTGAAATAAGGATCTTTTTTTTTATGATGCATTTAAAGCTATGACTTTCCCTCTAGTCATTGTTAATCCCACAAATTTTTTTTTTTAATTTTTTTTTAACGTTTATTTATTTTTGAGACAGGGAGAGACAGAGCATGAACAGGGGAGGGTCAGAGAGAGGGAGACACAGAATATGAAGCAGGCTCCAGGCTCTGAGCTGTCAGCACAGAGCCCGACGCGGGGCCAGAACTCACGGACCGCAAGATCATGACCTGAGCCGAAGTCGGCCGCCCAACCGACTGAGCCACCCAGGCGCCCCAATCCCACAAATTTTGATATGTTGTGTTTTCATTATCATTTGGTTCAAATATTTTCCAATATCCCTTATGATTTTTTTGGACCGATCATTATTTAGAATATGTTTTTTCAACAATTTGGGAAATTTTTGATATTTTAATTAGTAATTAGTTTCTAATTGCACTGTAAACACAAAGCACACTTTATGTGATTTCAATCCTTTTTAAATTTATTGAAATGTGTCCTAGTCCCAGCATAGGACTTATCTTGATTAATATTCCATGTGCTTTTCAAAAGAATGTGTATTTGTTTAGTTAGGTGGAATGTTCTATAAATATCAGTTGGGCAAAATTGATAGTGTAGCAAAGCCATTTCTATTTTTAATAATTTTCTACTTAATTATAAATTACTAAGAAAGGAAACTTGAGATTGTCAATTATAACTTTTTTTTTTCAATTTTACTTTAGAGAGGGAGGGAGAGAGTGTAGGCAGGGCAGAGAGAGTACGCGACAGAATCTTAAGCAGGCTCCACACTCAGCATGGAGCCCACTGCATGGCTCCATGCAGGGCTCGATCCATGACCCTGGGACCATGACCTGAGCAGAAATAGTCAGAGGCTCAACCAATGGAGTCACCCATGCACCCCTTTATTATTTTTTAAAAACAAAAATGAGCTAAAATTCATACACAATGAAATTAACCCCTTTTAAGTGTACAAGTGGTTTTTAAAATATTTTGTAACTTGCACCACCATTTGATATTAGAATATTTTTGCCACCCTAAAAAGAAACTCTGTACCCATTAGCAATCACTCCCCCTTCCACCTAGCCCTTGGCAACTACTAATTTGCTTTCTGTTTTTATAGATTTGTCTATTCTGAACATTTCCACAAATGGAATCATACGATATATGGCTTAGTGTGACTGGTTCTATCACTTAGCGTGTTTTCAAGGTTCATTCATGTTGTAACATGTATTAGTACTTTATTCCTTTTTATAGCTGGGATATATTAGCTCTGTAATAAATTTTAAGTTATATTTTATGGATGGTATGAGGTTGGAGTCCAACTTCATTGTTTTATATCTGAATATCCATTTATACCAACACCTCTTGTTGAAAAAACTATTTTTTTCCTTAATAAATCACTTAGTATCTTTGTCAAAATCAATTGACTGTAAATGTAGTTTTATTTATTTATTATTTTATTTAATGATTTATTAAAATTATTTATTTTAATTCTATTCCATTGATTTGTTTATCCTTTTGCCAGTATCACACTACCTTGATTATTGTTGTTTTGTCATAAGTTTCAAAATCAGGAAATGTGAGTCCTCCAATTTTGTTTTTTTTAAAGACAGTTTTGCCTAATCTGGATCCCTACATTTATATATGAATTTTGGATAGTCATCAATTTCTGCAAAAGAAAAAAAAGACACTGGGAATTTGATAGGGATTGCATTTCCTCTGTAGTTTGGTGATATTATAATCTTAACAATGTCAAGTTTTCTGATCTATGAACATGAATTACCTTTCCATATATTTGGGTCTGTAATTTTTTAAATAATATTTTATAGTTTATTTTTTCTTTTCTTTTTAATGTTTATTTATTTTTGAGAGAGGGTGCAAGTGGAGGAGGAGCAGAGAGCGAGGGAGACACAGAATCTGAAACAGGCTCCAGGCTCTGAGCTGTCAGCACAGAGCCCGACATGGTGCTCAAACCCACAAACCATGAGATCATGACCTGAGCCAAAGTCGGATGCTTAACCAACTGAGCCACCCAGGTGCCCCATATTTTATAGTTTTCAAATGTGCAAATCTTAAACTTCCTTTGTTAAGATATTCCTAAGTATTTTTATTTTTTAATGCTATTATAAATAGGACTGTTTTCTTAATATGATTTTAAGCTTGTTCATTAATAGTGTATAGAAATAAATTTTGTATATTGATTTTGTTTACTCCAACTTTGCTGTACTTACTGGTTCTAATGTTTTCATGGATTTCTTAGGTTTTCTGTATACAAGACCATGTCTTCTGTGAATAGAGGTACTTTTATTTTTTTTTCCTTTTCAATTTTGATGCTTTTTATTTCTTTTTCTTGTTCAACTGTCTTGGCTAGATTCTTCAGAAAAATGCTGAATAAAATACTTTCTGGGGCACCTGGGTGGCTCAGTTGGTTAAATGTCTGATTCTTGATCTCAGCTCAGGTCTCGATAGCAGGGTTGTGAGTTCAAGCCCTGTTTTGGGCTCTGTGCTGGGCATGAAGCCTACTTAAAAATATATTTTTTAATCCTTTCTTTTTTTTTAATTTATAACCTATTTCTGTCTTATCCTTATAGTGTGTTTAATATAAACAGCATCATATTGAATATTATGTTATATCTATATGCCATTCTTGGGCATTTAATTACAGTATTTATTCCTTTTGCATTTTATACAATTTTTTGTTTGCAGTCATTGGTATGATGGTAAATAGCCTTTCCAAAGTAAGAAGTCACAACTTTCAGCATCTGCTGATTTCCATGTATAAATATTCTCACCAGTGCTGGTTTCAAGCTACCAACATGTAATCAGTAGATAGAGAATTGGGAAAGGTACACATCATTCACTTTCATGAAGTGGCATCAATCAGCTCCAGCACACCACTGGTTTAATACTACCATGTTTCTATTTGTTTTGTCTCTCTCCCATTGTAATTTGTTTCTCCCCCTGACCTCACTCCAATCCTATGCCTTGTTACAGGTTGAATTGTCTTAGAATTCTATTCAGTCTTCTCTATTGGATTATTATCTCTACCTCCACATTCTCTTTTTTCCCAGTGATTGTTCTAGTGTTTATACTATCCATATTTAACTTATAGCCTATCATCACATACTATTATACCATTTCATGCATAATATATGAGCTCAATTTACAAAAGTGTATTTCTGATTTTCCCTCCCCATCCTTTTTCTTCTTACTAAGAATAAGGATTCTTAATATTAATAAAAATATTAATTTTATTTCAAAAATGTGATTAATCACAAAAGTTGTTATTGTTCTGGTTCAGAAAATTAATAATTTTTAATACATTTTAAAAACAGTAAAATGCATTTTACATTGCCTCACACTTTAACCACTTATGACATTTTTTATTATTTGGTGTATATTTGAATTTTTACTTAGTATTATTTTTCTTTAGCCTAAAGAACTTCTTTTAACATTGTTTGTAATATGGATTTGTTGAGCAAAAATTCTTTCAGGTTTGTCTGAGGTTATCTTTATTTTACTATCATTTTGAGTGATCTTTTGACTAGATATAGATTTCTAGTTTGACAGATTGAATTTTCTTTTGGCATTTTAAAAATGGCTTTCTATTGTCTTCTGGCTTACATTCTTTCTTATGAAAAGTCAGTTATAATCCTAGCTTCGTACCCCTGTATGTAATGTGTCTTTTATTCCTCTGGCTAATTTTAAGACTTTTTCCTCATAATAATTGCTTTAAAAAAAACCAATTACATTATGATATGCCTTCTTGTTTTTCAATCTTGGAGTATGTTGAGCTCTTTAGATTGCTGGGTTAATACTTTTAATTAAATCTAAAAATTTTCAGTCATGTTAAATTTTTTTTTCTGTTGAAAGTGATAGGTATATTTATGGCATAGATTATGGGGATGGTTTCATGGATGTAAATTATCTCCAAATCATTAAGTTGTATACACTAAATATGTACGTACAGTTTTTTTGTCAGTTGCTTATACCTCAATAAACTGTTAAACAATTTTTTTTCTGACTCTTCCCTTTTCTGAGACTCTAATTACACACGTGTTAAGCCACAGGATATTGTTCCTTAGGCAATTTATGCTTTGTTTTGATTATTACACAAAAATAGTTTGTGTTATAATTTACATATCATAAAATACACTCATTTTAAGTATATAATTCAATCACATGATGTTGTAGATTTACAGAGATGTGCACCATTACCACGATTTAATTTTAGAACATTTCCAACATCTCAACAAAGAATTTTATACCCATTTATAGTCACTCACCATTCCTAACCCTAGCACTAAGCAACCACTAATACTTTCTCTGTGATTTGTTTTGTTTTTTTGCCATTTAAAATAAATGAAACCATACAATATGTATTCTTTTGTGTCTGACTTCTTTCATTCAGCCTAATATATATGATATTTATTTATTTTTTAACCCCTTTTCTATCTCTACTTCAATTTTTATATTTTCCATTGCACAGTCCTTTTTTTTTTTGTAATGTTTATTCATTTATTTTTGAGAAAGCTAGAGAGCACAAGTAGGGGAGGGGCAGAGAGACAGAAGAAGACACAGAATCTGACGTAGGCTCCAGGCTCTGAGCTGCAGCAGAGAGCTGGATGCGGGGCTTGCACCCACAAACTGTGAGATCATTACCTTTACTGAAGTTGGAGCTCAAGCAATTGAGCTACCCAGGTGCCCCATTCATTGCACAATCAAGTTCGCTTATTCTTTTTCCCTGCAGTGTGTCATATATTTGGTTTGACTTGGGTCTTTTTTATATGTGTCCATTTCTTCTCTCATTGTATACATGTTTTCCTTAAATCCCTAATTATATTCATTATAGCTGATTCACAATACTTATCTATTAATTTAATTGTCTCTGTAATTTCTGGGTCTGCTTCTATTGACTGGTTTTCCTTTGGCTATGGGTCACATTATCCTGCTTCCTTGAAGTTCCAGTAAATTTTTATTATATGCCCTCTCCTGTGAATATTATCTTATTGAGTGTATGGATTTTGTTATCTTTCTTTGAAGAAGGTTGTGTGTTATTCTTGTGAGCAGTTAATCTACTGAAGGTCCTCTTGATCATTTTGAGATTTATTTTAAAGCTTTGGTAAGGCATGTGTAGCATAACCTATTTTGTAGAGGTAATTTAGCTCTAATCTTAAAGAAGAAACTTTCTAAAGCCTCTACTAAATGCCCAGTTGTTGAAGAATATCTCTCTACTCTGGCTCAAGTACAGAACTTCAATGCCTTCTAGTTCTGTAGTAGTTTTTCGGTTTATAGTTCCCTGGTAATTGTCTTTGCCTGGCCTCACGGAGTGTCACCCTATGCATATACAGATTTAGCCAAAGACGTCAGGGACCCCTATGAAGATTTCTGGAGTTCTTATTCCATGTAGTTTTCATTCTCTCACTTTCTGTGCCATAAATTCTAGCTGTCTCAGCCTCCCTAATCTCTGATTTGTTTTCATGTCCACTGAGACTGTTGTGCTTTGCTGGTTTTTCACCTCTGTGCCCCATGGCCTGAACAGCGCTTCTAGGCACTCAATCCAAGTTATTGTAGGGTTTCTCTTACTTGTTTTCCTTCCCTTGGGATAACAATCCTGTACTGTCTGTAGTCCAATATCTGAAAATCATTATTTCAAATATTTTACCCAGTTTTCTGGTATTTTATCACAAGAGAGCTAGCCCGGTACCAACACTCCATTGTGGCAAAAACCTTAAGTTCCATAATTATAAATTTTTACATGAGAAATATTCTTTACAAGACATATTTTATAACTTTAAAAAGTATTTTTAAATGATTTTTTAAATTCTCAAAGGGATATTAAAGTAAGTTTTTAAAAATGCAAGAAACCTATAAGGTATTTATGCAGGTCAATGAAAAACAAAACATTAAGACCCAGGTAGTAATTATGAACTCATGGCAATATTTTTCTCCATTTATCTCTTTACCTTCATTCTCCCAGGACAAGTCATACATTTGCAAATTATTTTTCTTCTAAAAGGAAATTATTTGCAGAAGGGGTTTGTAGTTGATTTAAGATCATTATTTGGAAATGTTTAGGTACACAAAATATGTCTTAAAATATTCTCTAAGGAGAAATTGTATCAGCTAGATAATTACAGAGGTTCAGAGTAAATATAAAGGCTTTGCAGCTTCCTTCTATCAACCCAATAATAATGTTAATACTAGTAATAGCTAATATTTATATAGATTTTATGATGTGTCAGGTAATCCACGTGCTTTACATATGTTAACTTGTTTAAGGAACCTATGAAGTAACTGTTATAATTACTCATCCTACAGATGAAGAAAGAGAGCTACAGGGAGATTAAGTAATTCTTCCATGGTCACACAGCTAGAATAATACAAATACATTCTGAATAAGTTTTGGAGAAGGTGCCTCTGTCCTGGCCAAAAAGCAGACTTCACTAGGTGATGTAATCATTTAAATTTACAATCCCTTTTGACTGCTGGCTTAAAGCCCAAACTCACACTCATACCTAAGGAAGCTCTTGTCAGATTAAATCAACTGGAGTGTTGCCTGCATTCATTGTATAAGGCTCATATCATCATAAACATCCTGTAACTGAGGCCAGAATTTAGGAGAAAAGTGGTCATTCACATCAACAATGCTCCTTGCATTGAAAACTTGGGATTTTTTTATTAGCATCATAATAGTTTTATTTAAGACATTGTTCATGTCTATTTAAATGGAAATAACATTCTGGGTTGGTTCACTGAAAGAAATTTTATCTTTTCTTATAGGGTTGGAGGTTGAGAGACTTGGAAAGTAGTTCCTTTTAACTCTTGGTGGGAAACAAATCTTTCTTTCATCACATAAAATCTTAATGATTGAATTGTGTTACAAGTCCCCAGAACAGACTTGCTCATTTTATTTGGTAGAGAATCTACTGATAGAAGTAGTGGCTAAAAGAAGAGAAAGAGAAGGTGCCCCTGGCAAAGATAAAGGTTCAAGCTTAGGAAAAGGGTCACCTGGGGAAATTCACACCTTCTTTGGAAAAGAAGGAAGTATTTTCTGGGGACTTGGCCGACCTAGTGCATCCTGGGTTCATTCACAACCAAACCAGACAGAAATGCCACTCAGATGGGTGAACTCTCCCAAGAGCCAACTTATGGGAGATTGGAAAAATCTATGAATTCTCCTAGGAATAGCAGAGACACTATAGACCTGGATTTGTCAGGAATACCTAAAGCATCTTTAGAGGGATCTGCAACCCAGGGTGTGTGTAGGGGAGTCAGCAGTACTTTCTCAGGGATTTCCTACCATCTGAGTCCCTGGTTGGCATAGCTGAAGACACATATTAATTACATCTCACCCAAAATACACTATTGCCTAATCAATATGGCCTGATTTGACGGGCCTGGATACTATGACACCTACCAGAGCTGTCCCCTTCAGATCCTTTAAACTCTGAACAAACTGGTGTACTATTTTCAACACATATGGTTAGAAATGAAAATCGAAATAAGCCAAATTAAGCCAGAATATGAACAGTTTACATTAAAGAGAAATTAAAATAGTTTTTTCCCCCATGGATTTTAACATTGCAATATTCTGGATAAATTCACTGAAGCTGAACTTGACTTTTTTTTTCTTTCTCACTCATTTTTTTTTGATGCCCAAACTTGTTAGTCTGCCCATTTAGCAATTCAGCATAGCCCACTGGCCAGCTCAAATGTGAACTTCTTTTTCATATCCTGTCTTTATTTTAGTTTTGAACTTACCTACCAGTCACTCAGCAATACACAAAATTGGATTCCTGTGTGAATAAATAACTATACCTAACACAATAATGCTTACTTTTGTAAGCTTTTAGAAAAAAGCTCAAAAATAATGACCATACCTGTTTTTTCCTTTATCATCATAAATATCTTGTAACTGAAACCAGTATTTAGAAGTGGGAGAAGCAGACATTGGGGATAGTATGAGGTTGAGTGAGGTTTACACATCCAATCTGAAAACATATATTTTTAAAAGTTTATCCATTTATTTTGAAAGAGAGAGAGAGAAAGAAAGAGACACAGAGAGAGCAAATGTGTGTGTGCCTGCACATGAGTGGGGTAGGGGCAGAGAGAAGGGGGGTGTGGAGAGAGAGAGAATCCCAAGCAGGCTCCACACTGTCAGCACAGAGCCTGACCCCACCAGGGACATCTTGACATGAGCCGAAATTGTATTTTGATAAACATTTATTCTGGTAAACAAAGAGACTAAACAATTAAAAATTTTCATAGGGCACTGGGTAGGGAAATGTCTACAGGTAATAAATAGGTTACAGAGAACTGGAAAACACAGTATAAGTGTGAGAAAGCATGGAGCCATTATGCATCTTAATGTCAACCTGATGCATTTGTAAATTTGTGACATTAGTAATCTACATACAAGGGGTGCCTGGGTGACTCAGTTGGTTAAGCGACCAACTCTTGATTTCAGCTGAGGTCATGCATGATCTCACAGTTCGTGGGTTCAAGCCCTGCATTGGGCTCTGTACTGATGGTGCAGAGTTTGCTTGGGAATCTCTCTCTCTCTCTCTCTCTCTCTCTCTCTCCCTCTCTCTCTCTGCCCCTTCAGAGCTCTCTCTCTCTCTCTCTCTCTTTTTCAAAATAAATAAATGAACTTAAAAAAATAATAATCTATGTATAAAAGTAAACATAATTATATACTTATAAAAAAGGAGTTACATTTCTAAGAAAGGCATGTGGATTAAAATGAATCCAATATTTTAGATCACTATAATTTAAAAAGTTATGTTATGGCAATCATAAAATATTTAAATTAAGAGAACTATTTTCCAAAATCCAAGTCAATAAAAAATCCCCATTGCAATTTTGAGGATGGATTAACTCATCTAAAAATAGGGCAATTATTCTGTGAATTTTAATACATGTACAAAGCCTGTTATGTACAAAACCATGTACAGAAACCAATTATTTGCAATGCAGATCAAACCTGCCCAAATGAACTGAAAAACTTCATTTAGAAATTAGTAAACAAAAAAGTCAATATTTGCAAGTATGCTATTTGTTGAGATATTATGAGTCTGAAAGTTGTTAATAAAAATCATAACTTACTGGAATTTAAATATATCTTTAAATTTATTAAAAATTTAAATGTTTTAAAATTAACTTTTACTGTTTTAATCCTTGAATTAAGTTTTCTCATCAGGTAGGCATGTCCCATCTGCTAATTTACTGGTTATGTGGGTCTCCTGCCAATTGAAGTATTTCTAAATATGGGTTATTTATACAAACTGTTCATGAGTGAGCTGTTAGACTACAGCTGCCTATGTCTTCATGAAATGAGTATCAACTGCTCTCCCACACTGAGGATATAAGTTACATCAAGTCTTTTCTTTTTCCCAGGTTAAATGAAGATTGCTTAACCCTCTGCATGCCAGAGGAAAAGGAAATCCTATAGTACATACCCTGGGCTCCCTTAATCCCTTTGCTCATCCAAAAATTGTGGTAGCTTTTCATCCAATAAAGAAGTCCGTCTACTTTCACTTCTATCTGGGGAAGAACTTTGTGTCTTAAGATCTGCTATTGCCTTTTGGTCATTGTTCCTTGTTGCCACATACTGTCCCTTTTTTGTGTCCACTTGACTGTCCAGAGCTACAGGGAAGTTACCATCAACCAACTTCTGCCAAGCTTCTGGGTAAGCCTAAGCTTTCAAAGGAAGCTCTATTTGACCCAAAGCATCTTCTCTGGGATCCCTGGACACCATCTGAATTCCCATGCAGCTAAGTCTTCTGCCCAGAGGTGCTCTGCTTGAGTTGGTTAGAGGGTCAGCTCATCACAGAATATGCAACAACTGTCCCTTCTTCCAGTCTCAGAAATTCAGGGAGACAGGGGGAAGGAGTTGGCTAGCCTCTTTTCTTTCCTAACAAGACACAGAGAGCTTATTCCATACCCTTCATCAGAAAACAGAGTTTGCTTATCTTTGAGAAGGGTCCAGATTATTTTTAATGGGAAATACTTTCCCTGCTGCCCTGATCAGTCATCCTACCCAGGATAATCCAAAGGAATCTCCGGCATCTATCTTGCTAAAGCCACAAATAAATATCGCTACAACCAACAACAACACAATTCAAAGCAGAAGTTAAATCTTCAGTGGGTCACTCCACCACTTTAATAGTATTATATCGTACTATAGTACTATCAGAATTTTCAGGTGCCTTTCTATTTTTAAAAATCTCTACTGTTTCCAATAAACTACTATATCTTCATTCTCAATTTAGGTAACAATTTTAGGTGTGACCTATTGTTGGCTATTCTGCAGGTAGGATATAGAGCTGTGCTGTTCAGTAGAACTTTCTGTGATGATGGAAATGTTCTATATATGTGCTCTTTAATATGGTAGCCACAACTTACATTGAGCACTTGAAATGTGGTCCATGAAATTGAGAAACTAAAATTTTAATTTTATTTTAAATTTTAAATAATTTAAATTTTAAGTAATTTAAATTAAATAGCACATGAGGCTAATAGCTAATGCATTGGGCAGAGGAATATTTATTTGCCTTAATTACTCTTTATGAAAAAATTAATCAAAATTCATTTCCAGAGTGAGCTTTTTTTCTTAAATCCTGAGTTTAAATAGATTCTTCTTTAAACAAAACACTATATCTGGTATTTTTTATAAATGTTGAATATGTATTTTTGTTCTTTTATCAAAACAAAAGCTTAGTATAAACTTTAGAACCAGATATTTTTGCTGGATAAGCCTTACCCATTGGCCTTTCCCTCTTCCAAAGCATGACTTTTATAAGTTAAACATTTGCAGTGGTAACATAAATAATTTCCCTCCAAAATTAACACACACTGAATTTTGAGTGCAGAGACATTCTCCACCCTCCCCAGCCCATCTTTCTGTCAACATAACCTGTCTCACAGAGCTGTTCTATGAATTGATTCATTTATGAAATGTGATTTTTTTTGCCTCTTAAGAATAAGACCCTACTGTGTAGAGAATTGAAAATTAAAACTAAATGTGAACTTATGTTATTTCTTTGGACTTACTATCTCTTTGACAACTTGCCTTCAACTAAAACAGACTGAGTTTGGTTAATAGTCTCATCCAACAGACTTGGATTTCTGTCCCACCCAAAAAGCTAAATATATATGAAGCTTGATTGTCTTCAGTGGGAGGCATTTTAATTTACCACAAGGCCACAGTTTTACCCAGGGTTATTTTTAGAATCATGTTCATATTGGACAATTGTATCCTCTACCACATGGGCTAAAGTTAGTTGCCTAAGATCCATTTATCTTCTCTCATACTCACTGGGCCCCCAATCTCTAAAATTATTATTTAATGTCTGACCACTCAGGAGTAATTCCAGTATTCAAACATTATACATTTTTGGGTAGCTGAAAAGTAAATCTGCAAAGAAAAACGATTCACTTATGCCTCTGTGACAAAAAGGCTAAGGAATTTCACTTGGAAAAGCTATCTATATTTAGGAAGCCTGATTTATGCCACTTGTAGTCAGTAGGTCTTTTAAGAAACAGCTGGTATACCTGAGTCTTCAGTAAACATGCTTTAAAAGCTGGCTCTGGAAGAATCTGTTTAAATAGAATTACAAATTATTTTCTACTGGAATGAAAAATTACAGCGGATTTAAAGAATATATTTTCCCCTTGACTGTCTATTGCAGTGACCCGAGAGATGTGCCATGACTATAATAATTTATTCAAGAATTCAAAGCCATGGTACAGTCTATGCAAGTATCATGTAAAATCATACTTAATTTAAAATTCCTGCTACTGAAGAAGGAGAGTCATACATCAGAGTTGGCATCAGAAATGTAGAGACAGGGATCTGTGAGCAAACAAATGCCAGGAAAATCAGGCTCATGCCTTAGAAGTTCTCTCCTGTAGGTTGGAGCATTAAAGAGAATTACATACTGGAGGAAGTATACTTGTACCAAAAGGCAATAACACTGCATCACTGGGTTGGTCTCTGAGCCCAAATTGGGATTGATTAAATCTCTCATCCGCACAATATGGATGGGGACAAGCACATAAGAAACACAGAGACATACATTATTTATTTCTCTTGTGCTTATCATAGTGGGATCAAAGCCCTTTAAAAATTAATGACTTCGACGCTGAGCTGGGTAATTTGGAGTCTGTGAAGGGTTTGTTATACTGAGTATGTTCCCTGTCTTCACCATAGAAGTGATAGGAATATGGGGGCTCAAATCATGGCATGAACTTTGCCTAAGGAAGGGAATAAACTTAAATGAAGTAATAAGATATGAAAACAACTCTCAGAGTACTGGTACAATCTCCATCCCTAAAATATTAAAAAAAAATAGGATAGCCCCCTTTGGTAAGGGTGCCTTATTAAATGCAGGCTCTTTGGAAACAGGAGCTGTTCTGCAGCTAAAGTTGGGAGCTGCCCATAAGTCTGAGATGTAGCTGTTTTCTTCTATCCATAGATGCTTGTACTGTGTACCCTGCCATAGACTGCTTTGCAACTGAGCCAATAGAACTCAATAATTTTTTGTTGGATCAAGTGGATAAATGTAGTAAGAAATGAGGAAGTATCTACAGGTACATATCAAAAGTACCCTGTATTCGGTAGCTTAAAACAACATTTATTATCTCACAGTTTGTGTGGATCAAGAATTCAGGAGTGGCTTAGCTAGGTGGTTCTAGCTCAAGGTCTCTCGTGAAGGTGTAGTAAAGAGGTTGGCTGGGCTGTGGAAGCGAGACTAAGGTTCTCTCTACTGTAGGAGTTTGGAAGCCAAAGGTGTAATTGTTAAGGAACATGAAGCAAGCACAATGAACCAATGGGTGGAGAGCCCAAATTTAGAAGGTACTCAGAATTAGACCAGAGGAAATGGAACCATGTTAAAAAGAGTAAGGCAGAGTCTGAATGTCCACGTAAAATGAGGAAGTGCAAGAGGTGAGCCAAGCAGCAAACAGAAAGTATATGACTTGGAACAAAGAGGGCAGGCGGGTAGATAAGCTGCTGAGAAAAGAAAGAAAGTAGTCTGGGAAGTTCCAGCCAGAGCATCCTGACTTGGGTCTTCTGCTGCCCCATGCCTATGTTTGCTCTACCCAGGTAACAGGGAGGGGCTGACAGGATAGGATAGGTGGAGATGAAGTTTTAGGAGGTTTAGAAAGAGGATTGTTTTTACCCTGAAAGCTTCATTGTGTATGCAGTTGCCTACTCACCTTGAGGTAGTTCTGCCCTGTTTCCCCCTTGTATTTCCATTGATACAAACTGGGTCCAGCTCCTGGCCTTGCTGGAGTCTTGATATGACATCATGCTACTGCTTCTGTCACTGTGGGATTCTGAAAATATTAATTGGCAACTCCCACAGATGGAACATAAAGTCAATAAACATTAGGCTCCATTACAATTTTTGAAACCAAGTCACCATAAGAAATGAGTAAAGAATTTCCCTTTTATTATTTTAAAAACAACTGAGCGGAGGGGAGGGGGTGCTCCTGGATGGCTCAGTCAGTTGGGCGTTTGACTTCGGCTCAGGTCACAATCTCACAGTTTGTGAGTTCAAGCCCTGCGTTGGGCTCTGTGCTGAGAGCTCAGAGCCTGGAGCCTGCTTCAAATTCTGTGTCTCCCTCTCTCTCTGACCCTTCCCCACTCACACCCTGTCTCTGTCTGTCTCTCTCTCAAGAATAAATAAACATTTAAAAAAATTTAAAAAAATTAAATAAAATAAAAACAACTGAGGGGGTGCCTGGGTTGCTCAGTTGGTTAAGCATCCGACTTCTGGCTCAGGTCATGATCTCATGGTTCATGAGTTCGAGCCCCAAGTGGGGCTCTGTGCTGACATCTAGGAGCCTAGAACCTGCTTCTGATTCTGGGTCTCCCTCTCTCTCTGCACCTCCCTGTCTCTCTCCATCTCTCAAAAAATAAACATGAAAAAAAAAACAATTGAGAAAATTAGAAAGTGGAGTGGGTACTAGATAATATTGTTATCATTGTTTGTGTTTATTTGTTTATTTTTAAGGTGTGACAATGGTATTGTTATCTCAGAAAATGTCATTGGTGCTTAAAGTTCTAGAGCCCTATACTGGTCTCTGGATGAAATTTCACTAGAAGATTCCTAATTTTTCAAGATCTTGATTTGAAAACTCTTTCCCATGTGACTAGTTGTAGCCTTCATCCTGATCCATTCTCCTTGTTCTGCCTCTCCCTCTGCATTTGGAGCTATAGCAAGTCTTTTAACTTCTGGCGTGAATACTTGTTGCTGAATGATGGCCTTGCTTCACTCCTTAGACCTGCATTTGGCATTCTATTTCTGGCTTTGATGTTTTGCTTCCTCCTCAGCTGTAACATAAGCTCTCCTTTTGGCTATATGACAAGAGTTTTCCTTATATATATCTTTGGACTTTACATATTAGTTCAGGTGTGTGTGTGTTGTCCTTGCTGGATTTGTCACAAATATGAGATGGGATCTTTACATAGATGACCATGTTGCCTTATCTGAAATCTGTTTGAAATACACTGGTTCTTCTTTGTGTTTTAAAGTCCATGCCTCTCCTTGGACCACCCACTAGGTTTGTTTCCTATCTGAAGGATGCTTTTTATACTTAACTTATTGGTTAAGCAAAAATGACTGACATGCACTGTATCCAATGAGTGACGAAACTTAACCTTGCTTGTAGGATCACTGTTACTTGTTTCTTCAATAACTTATTAATCATGTTACCACAGATACCAACATCTGTATTCTACCCTTGTGTGTTATCAAATTAAGACATAACTTCTGCGAAAATGCTGGTAGTAGATTACTGACTGACAGAGTGCTTTATGGAGTACTTGACTTGGCAAACTTTTGATCCACACAGATCCAGAACTTATACTTCTAAATTCCAACATACAAATTCATAGAAGGAATGATCTAGATCAATTACACCGAGAGTAGCAAATTCTTCACCTAACTATTAAATAGTAAACTCAGAAAACGTGAGAGCATTGTGGAGTATGCATCTTTAGGAGTTGCTATGGTCAGTATTAGCAATTTGCATCTGTTCTTGATTTGGCCAAAGAGAATTTCCAGCAGCCCCTGTGGGTTTACTCCATGCCAGGCTCACCCTTACATTGTATTCTGGGACCCCCACTCCAGTGAATACTGCTGCTTGGAGCAGCAAATACTGAGGCCCAAGCAAAGAGGAAATCTCTCAGCCATTTTTAGGAACCCAGGAAATGGCTTGTGTTTATATTTGACCCTAATTTACTTCAGTTACAAATATTTACAAAATGTATTTGGTCTATAACTCATTTTATAGATGCTGGAATGTTGGAAGGAACTTGTAAAAACTTTTTAAAAATTTAAAAAGTAATAAATAGTCTCTCAATTCTCAAGGTGCTTCCAGCTTAATAAAAATTTACAGGGGCACCTGGGTGGCGCAGTCGGTTAAAGCATCCGACTTCAGCCAGGTCACGATCTCACGGTCCGTGAGTTCGAGCCCCGCGTCGGGCTCTGGGCTGATGGCTCGGAGCCTGGAGCCTGTTTCCGATTCTGTGTCTCCCTCTCTCTCTGTCCCTCCCCCGTTCATGCTCTGTCTCTCTCTGTCCCAAAAATAAAATAAACGTTGAAAAAAAATTAAAAAAAAAAAAATTTACACACGGGGCACCTGGGTGGCTCAGTGGGTTAAGCATCCAACTTCCGCTCAGGTCATGATCTAGTGGTTCGTGAGTTCCAACCCTGCTTCAGGCTCTGTGCTGACAGCTCAGAGCCTGGAGACTGCTTCGGATTCTGTTTTTCCCTCTCTCTGTGCCCCTCCCTCCCCCCTCAAGAATAAATAAACATTACAAATTTTTTAAAATAAAAAAATTTACACACATAATTTTTTTAAGTTTTTGTATTTATTTTGAGACAGAGACAGAGAGTGTGAGTGGGGGTGGGCAGAGAGAGAGGAGGACAGAGGATCTGAAGCGGGCTCTGCACTGTCAGCAGAGCCCGACATGGGGCTTGAACTTGAAAACTGCAAGATCATGACCTGAGCCAAGTCGGATGCTCAATTGACTGAGCCACCTAGCCACCCCTACACATAATTATTGTATAACAGAGAAGAGCTCTGAGAGAGCCCAAAAATACTCTAACAGAGTTCAAAGAAGGAGATATTTGGGCAAATGAGCAGGAAAGGGTGTTTGAGACTACATTTAGCATAGGTATGCAGTGATAAATATGATTGTAATGGCAGGAACAAGAAAGAAGAGGGTGTTATCTAGGCCAGGGGTTGGCAAACTTGTTCTGTAAAGGGCCAGGCAATAAATATTTTAAGGTTTGCAGGTCACATCCTGTCTCTGTTGCATATCCTTACCCTCTTCCTCCTCTGCCTTTTAAACATGTAAAAACCATTCTTAGCTTACAGGGCTATACAACAGCCTGCAGACCACTACCCACGTGGCATAGTTTGCCAACCCCTGTTGTAGGTAGCAAGAGCAAAGATGTGGACGTGGGAAGCCAGAGTGTGTTTCCTGTGGCTGAAGGTTATGGAAGTTTGAGGCACAGGGTAGAGTGGAATATGGGAGTGGAAAATTTACTCAATCCGCAGAGCCTTGGATGCCAGTGTAAGTTCATGAGGCAATTAAGAAAAACTGAAGGTTTCCAAGCATGGAAAATGATATGATAGAGCCTCAATTTTGAAAGATTAATTTGATGAGAGTACGTAGAACAGACTAGTGTAGAGAGATGGGGGCAATACACAGGAAAAAATGACCGAGGTCTCAATTAGGATGATAGTGATTGAAAGGTGGAGACAGACAGGAGGGAAATAACTGTATTGTTATGGAAAGTACATTCGCATAAATAAAGCATGAAATTATGAATGCAAGGCTTGGTGGAACCACATGCATCACAAATACAGTCACTAGTAATATAAGATTTCACAATGTCACTGTCAAGTTTTACTCCACAAACTGGAATTTTGATTCTCAGGCTGCTGAGTGCAGCAAAGTAATTTCCCATGAAATTGACACCTGGCCTGGAGAGATTCTTTTGGAGATCTATCTGATGGTCAACCGAGGATTTATTAAAAACCATTTGTCATTGAAGATGGCCATGTCTCAGGAGAAAAGGAGACAAGAGCCACATAGGAAAAAAGTTTGGGAGAAAGAGAAATTCTAATGCATTTCTGAAATGTGAAAAAGCAAACAAATGAAAAACCATGACTGGAATTAATTGATAAAGCTAACAAGTTAACTTCTCTTTTGGAAAACTACAGAAAGAATGAATGAAAACTGAGACCTTGCAAGGTCTGCTCTCTCCAAAGGCCAATCTAGCATCTCAACCTTTCTCATAGAAGTGTTCTCTCTTCTAGAAGAAACAGAAACTATGTGCTAGTGCCTTTCCATCAACACCTACAAAGCATACCCACGGACACGCCTTTGTATAACTCCAAACCTGTCCTGAAATCACATGGCTTGCCAGGCAGAATACTCTCCATCAAGAGCAGAAAGAACTTTAAGGAAATAATGGAGGGGGTGAAGGAAGAGCCCCAAAGCTGTATACGTAAGAGTGAAATACAATAGTGAAAACAGTTATATTGGAAAGATAAACAGAAACTAGTAAGTGCTCCACACATTCTATTCTCATGTGTATCTGAAAACTTTTCCTAGGACCTAGAAATTATTGAGTTTTCAAAGACACAAACCAGAGCAATTTCCTAGAAGGTTCTAAATGGTTAGTGATTATTGTGATCACAGTCTATAAATACTGGTAGATTATTTTCTTCAGGAGCTTCTTGGGCAGAGAACTTAGAAAAACATTCTTAGACTAAGGAACTTTCTGCCCCTGAAGGCACTGAGTAGTTTGGAATTACATTTAGTGAAAATGGCTTCCTTTCATATGTCAAGAAATTGTGGCATAATTTTAAATGAGATTGCTTTTTTCATTTAGCCTGTATAGCTAAAAATGGCCAACTTAAAAAAACAAACATGTTTTTTCCTGTCGCTATATGCAGGTTGGGAATTTGAAGCAAGAGTATGAACTCATTCCAAATGCAGAACTCTTAAAGAGTTATGCCTGTTTAAAGAAATAATACCACCTTCACTGTTTAAAATATTGTAAGTCATGGGTAATGATTGGTGGGGGAGAATTTGTGTTTGTAGCCCAAAGGGTCAAATCCTCTAGAATCTTCCAAATTATATTCTTTCCTTTCAAAGAAGTTCATCACAAACTAGTACATTCATTATTCTCTATTGAGTACACTTAGCCACCAATTACATGAAAATATTATAAAAATAATTGCCTTTCATCCTCATTAACAAACCATTAGGAAGAAAAATGATGGAAAAATCATTCAACATTTTATTAGTTCTACAACAGTATTTCTAATGAATCCTCTTATCAAGTTATGTGTAGAAAAGCATTTCCCTCACCATTTTTGAGTGAATTAGGTGGCACTTGAACAAAAAGATAGATACTCCCCTCATGAACACAGGACAGCATTCCCCATGGACTATGGAGATTCTTCAGTATCTGGGGGGAAAATTAAATCTCGCCTTCCCACTGTTTCTTCTCACAGGCTTTGTAGAAGATTTAATTGAACCTGGCACACCCTCCTAGATTTTCTACACAAAATTCACTATTTGTTCCTTTTTGAGTAATTGCAAGGAAGCTAATGCATCCTGTAGATTGCATGGGCCATAAAGCTTGAGCAAAAAGGGAAGTGCTCTCAGACATCTCTATAAACCCGCAGGGAGCCGGCTAGGGAACAAAAGCCCCGCACCTGTGCTTTGCTCCAGCCCTTTCCTTCTGGTGGATGCAGAGGAGATCTGATTCCCCACCCCCACTACCCATCTGTTGCTACAGCTGAGCCCCAGTCATTTCCTGCAAGAAATGTTTATCAGGGTGCCACCTGATTGACTTTCACACCAGTTCACACTACCCACCTTTGGTTCAGGGCCAGTACGTCATGGTTGGATATCTGTCTGAAGTGTCTGATTATCCTCATCAATAATTTGGGCTTAACAACATGATGTCCTGGCTTGTTTGAAAGGACGGGAGGCTATAGTCTGAAAAGCTCCTCAGCTACCTTTTTAAGTTCATTAGAGGTAAAGCAAATGTACTCGAATCAATAAAATTAAGTCATTACCTGCCATGTGCAAGTCAGAGGACACAAGCCAGTACAGGATGAACTGCCAAGGGGCTCTTAGAAAAGGGCCCAGCCAAGTGCAGAACTAGAAGCAGGATTCCCTAGAAGAGATTCAGTGGAGGCCATGTGAAGAAGGTAGCCAATGACTTGGGGTTTGGAGGCCATGCAGGATTTGAAAGGGCAGAAGGAGAGGGTGATCTCTGGCAGGTGGGATTGTATGAGGACAAATTAACAGCTGGCAATATGACAAGTATTTTGGGAAAACTGTCACAAGTCACCCCATCACTACAGTTGTTCTCAAACTCAGAATCACCCAGAGGGCTTGTTAGAACACAAGTTGCTGAGTTCCATAACTCCCCATCCTTCCTTTTTTTTTCCAATATATGAAATTTATTGTCAAATTGGTTTCCATACAACACCCAGTGCTCATCCCAAAAGGTGCCCTCCTCATACTCTGGTTTCTCCTCAGATCGAATAAATCTTTCGCCTTTTACCAAAAGGTGCCCTCCTCAATACCCATCCCCCACCTTCCCCTCCCTCCCACCCCCCATCCTTCCTGATGGAATAGGTCTGAGGCAGACTGAGAAGCAGTATTTTTTTTTAAGTTTATTTATTTATTTTGAAAGAGAGTACAAGTAGGGGAGGGGCAGATAGGGAAAGAGAGAATCTCAAGCAGCCTCCGCTCAGTGCAGGGCCCAATGTGGGGCTTGAACCCACAAACAGTGAGACCATGACCTGATTCAAAATCGAGAGTTGGACGCTTAACCAACTGAGTCACTCAGAAGCTGCATTTCTAACAAGTTTCCGGGTAATGCTAATGCTGGTGCCCCAGGGCTCCTACTCTGAGAACCCCTTGGCAAGAATGTAGCATTTCCAGGGGGAAGATGTGGCTGAAAAGGTGAATGGAGCCAGACTGTGAATGGCTTTAAAGTCAGGCTAAAGGGTTTGGATTATATTGTTTAGTTAGGCATGGGAACTACTGAAAGGTTTTGAAAGAAGTTGAGATGAATGTGGGAAACAAGGGAGGTGTTTCAGGAAAACACCTGACTGATCTGCTGAGAATGACTTGGAAAAGAAAAGGACTTGTCACAGGAGATCCTTGTAGTAAGTGAGGCCCAGGGTTTTAGGACTTTAACACTGATGCTGAAAAGGGAATAGCAAAAGAAAAGAGATGGGGCAAAAACCTACTCATTTATCCACCCTTCAATAAAACTGAATTCCAGGAAGCGTTTGCATAAGATTTGACAAAATCATTTACTGGTAAAGCCTCTAAGCTAGTGGCTATCAAAATTAAGGGCAAGAGGCTCACCCGAAAGGCTTGTTAAAAAATGCAAATCTCTTCTCCTTATGTATTCAAAAGAACACAAAGGGGCTCTGACAGATATTTGTACACCCATGTTGACAGCAGCATTTAACGGAATATTATTCAGCCTTAAGAAAAAAATTTTGATACATGCTACAATATGGATGAACCTTGAAAACATTATGCTAAGTGAAGTGAGCCAGACACAAAGGGATAAGTATAGTTATGAGTCCACTTACACGAGGAATCCAGAATAGTCAAATTCTTAGAGACAGAAAGTAGAGTCTACTGGAGGCTGAGAGAAATGGGGGAATGGGATTTACTGTTTAATGGGTATGGAGTTTTAGTATGAGATGATGAAAAAGTTCTGGAGATGGATGGTGGTGATGGTTGCAAATCAGTGTGAATGTATTTAATGCCAGTGAACTATATACTTAAAAAGTCTTAAAATGGTAAGTTTCATGTTATGTATGTGTGTGTATACACACACATATATATACATACAAACACACACATATTTTATACACACAACTCAAATGCCTCAGGCAGCCCTCCAGCTGGAGATTGTGATTCAGTTGGTCTGGGTGGGGCCCAGGAATCCGCACTTGAACACCTAGCCCACTATTCCAAAGCAGATGTTGGAAGATAACCTCCATCTCAGCACTAGGAAAAAACAATTCCTTGAAGTAAAGTGTTTTGTGAGTAAGAGGGTAGGGTTCCTCTTAATGGGAGAATTCTTCAGGTACCACTTAGACCAGAAGATTCCTTTTCCTGCCTCAGGCCATACATAGATGTCTGTAACATTTCTCTGCCTACACAAAATCTGAATAGGAGACTTCCTCCAAGATTTTGCTCCCCATTAAAAGATAGCCACATGGGAGAGTCACTCTCCTGCAATTCTTGCATTGCATGTTTTCTGTAATGACTACCAGAAGCAGAAATAGAAAGAGCAACATAAACACAGATGATGAGCTTTGTGTAGTTAGTTGCTGCAGAATGCCTGAATTTTATGGCTTGAACTTTGTACAATTATTGACTGCCTGAGAGCTCTCTTCAATGAGTATTAATTAATGTGAGGCAGGAAACAGTCTAGCAGGAAACAGAATGGCATATAGATGAGGATAATGGAAGTTAGAGACACAGAAAGAGGATAATAAATGTGAACTGGGATCTGCATTAGGACCAAAATGGAGATACCACCTCAGCTACTCTCTGGTGATTTAAACCTAGAGACACAGAGGTTATTCCTGTCCAGCCTGAACTTGTGCATTACATAATTCTGTGAGTCTATGACCTGAGAATTATTGGAGAAAACATATGTGATTCTCCAGCTATTCCAATTAGTGATTTAGGGAGAATAACTGTGAGTGCTGATGGAACCGGAAAGGCAGGAAACAAAAAAAAGAAGAAAGATGCTTAGTATGTAAATGGCCTGGCAATAAAACAAAAGGAATATTTTTTTAAGTTTTATTTTTTTTAATTTTAGTAATCTCTACACCCAATGTGAGGCTCAAACTCAGGGCCCTGAGATCAAGAGTCTCATGCTCCTCCAACTGAGCCAGCCAGGTGCCCCAAGACAAAAGGAATTTTTAAGTATTTTTTAAAAACTGAGAATGTGACAGAGGGGTGATATGATGGTTAATGTTACATGTCAAGTTGGCGGGGCCACAGGATGCTGAAATATTTGGTCAACCATTCCGGGTGTTTCTATGGGAATGTATAGAGGAAGTTAACATTTGAATCAGTTACTTTGAGTAAAGCAGATTGTCCTCCATAATGTGGGTGGGCCTCATCCACTCATGCGAAGGTCTGATTAGAACAAAGGTCTCTCTCCAGCAAGAGAGAACTCTCCCACAGATTGTGTTTGGACTTCATCTACAATGTCAGCTTTTTCTTGGTTCTACAGCACTCTAATAGCCTTTGGACTACAACTTCTGGATCTCCAGCCTGCCAGCCTACCCTGAAGGAATAGAAATTTTGGAATTGTGAGCCTCCATAATTATGTGAGCCAATTCCTTATAATTAATCTCCATATATATACACACATTCATAGAGAAATGTACACACACACATACACACACACACACAGATGCTATTAGTCTGTTTCTCTGGAGAACCCTGACTAATACAGGTGGTAGGTAAGATCTATAAATGGTTCTAGTAAGTTAGGAGATGTCAAATGTATGATTGTGGTGGTCTTTAAAAGGTCACAGATTCTTTGACATTCTTCCCATCTAGAGGTAGGTATACATCCCCTCAAATCTGGCTATGCTTGTGACTGCTTTGCCCAGAAATTATAGCAGATATGTACTATGCAATGCCTAAGGCTATATGATAAAAGTCATGCAGCTATCTCCTTGCTCACTGAACACACATGTTCTTGGAGCCCCACAGGGCCATGTAAGAATTCCAAACATCCTGAGGCTGCCATGCTATGAAGAAGCCCAAACCATGACAAGAGGCCCTGCCTATGCTTTCTGGTGATGGTCTCAACTGAGCCCAGCTTTCAAGTCTTGTTGGCCCAGACGCCAAACGTGAGACTAAAGAAGTTTCCTGATGATTTTAGCTTCCACTTATTAAAGTCTTCCCAGTTGAGGACCCAGCTACTATGATACAAGACAACTCATCCTGCTGAGCTCTGAATTCTTGATCTGCAGACTCCATGAACTTAATAAAATGGTTTATGTCACTATGTTTTGGGGTAGCTGTTAGTTTGCAAGAGATCATTGGAACAAAGACACCTACTATTTTAAGATGTATAGGGGGCGCCTGGGTGGCTCAGTTGGTTAAGTATCTGACTCTTGGTTTCAGCTCAGGGCATGATCTCATGGTTTCAAGAGTTTGAGCCTGCATTGGGCTCCACCCTGACAGTGCAAAGTTTGCTTGGGATTCTCTCCCTCTCTCTCTCTGCCCCTCCCCCGCTCATGCTGTCTCTGTCTCTCTCAAATAAATTTGAAAAAAAAAGATGTATAAATGTCACTGATTTCTCCTTTATGTAGCTATAGAATCTGTTGCTTTATTTTTGTGAACATTAAGGAGTTTATAAAGATTTTCTAGGTGTACTCCTAACCTTAGCCCACTAATCATATTTTTACTTAAATTTATTTCAGTGACATTTTCTACCTTGGGAATCTTTAAGGATATAATCTTGGTAGAAGAGGAGGGAAACTCAATTTAAACTAATATATATTTGTTAGTTGTTAGCAAACTCTAGTTAATTCCTATTTTCTGGTTTTTTTTCAACTTTTCTTTTTATCGTTGTATTTATAAATAATGGAATTTTAAAAATTCATGCAATTACTACCAAGGAGATTTAGCTGATCTGGTGTGGACCTTCCTGGCATTTGACAGCAACATCTTATTGCCTATGATCTGGAAGAGGTGAGCACAGATTTTTAGTGGGTTTTAAAAACTTAAGTGATCTTAGCACTTTCATCTACAAAGATCATTAATCTTGTTCAATGCAAGAAATATTAAGCCCATAATATGCAAATTTGGGCCCAAAATAATTAAGAGAAAAATTATTCTTTAAAAGCACAAATTAACTACTATGATAAAGTAATTGTTTTATTATCCTTAAAAGTGTAGTTACATAATCATCAGTGGTTTGTAAGAATTCCTTTAAATTAATTCAATCACATTCAGAACATTTTTATAGTGTGTCTGATACTTTACTGGACCATGTGATAAACATTTAAAAGTTAATATATAGAAAGTGACCTTGTGAATCTTTTACTCCAACGAGCACAGTAAGATCTGCTCACTTGAAACAACTACTCAGTAGTGCTTGCTGGAAAGGTACATTCATGCGAGAATCTAGAAGAATGACCCCTGAGTCCACAGAGCCTTTTTGTCAGACATAAAGGAAATCATTCCCTAAGTGATGGGAAATGCAGGCTTTCACTTCTTTTTCTAAGGCTTTCTAATAGCTTAAACTTGACAAGATCCTTTCCGTGTTTTCAGCTTGGTTGGTCACAAAACAAGGAAAAGCAATTCAAAGCAAAAATAAACTCCCCACAGAACTGGCATACCGGAATCTTACACTGGATAATTTTGCACTAGTTTTAAATGTTACTGAATTTGTCTCTTGCTGTAATTAAAAAATTTCATGAAAATGGCTGCAGTAGATTAGTAAGCAAAACAGCCCAGGCTTTTGTTTTTTTCTTAGGTCTGTGAAGTAAACTAGCCTTTCTTTCAGCCTACTCTTCATATAAATAACTTGGTCCTGGGAAATCCACCTCCCTTAGGATCTCAGGAGTCTGTTTCATGTCTCACTACTATAATTTCCAGAAGCAAGGGGGTGCCCAAGGAAGGCAAAAGAAACTTGGATTTTGGGTAACAAAAATGACATTGACCTCTATAATATATGTACTCTGTATTGTGAAAGAAATTCTAAGAAGAGGGAGAGAGCAGAAAATTGTTGCTTTCAATAAACTTGTAATTTAAAAGAATAAGTAATAGTAATACATACATATTCCAAGTCTTAGAAAGATGAATAATTTATTTTAATACACTTCCTGGAACTCCCAACTCTTGCAGTGTTTTACCTTATCTTTACCATCCAGTCACCTGTAGGGCCAGGAAGTATGGTAACTGGCTTAACCCCAACTTCTTGTGTTAACTGTGTCTGGTGTCTTAGGACATGCTGAGAACCAGCTAACCTTGAGCCATCTCCCTAACTCTCTCCTCCGTAGGATTTGGTCTGATGAGTTGCCTAATGGTCCAGTTTCCCTTTAGGACTACAGCACTTCCCTGACCTCACCTGCCAGAACTTTGGGTCCCTGTTTCTTGTCAGTAGGTCCCTTTTCAGTTGTCTATTGCTGCATAATCAACTTTCCCAAGATGCAATGCTTTCAGATAACCATAGTTTCTTCATGGTGAGGTGCCTCCATGCTCCTTGTCCCTCCCACCCAATTCTCTCTCTCTCTCTCTCTCTCTCTCTCTCTCTCTCTCTCTCTCCTCCCTACCCTCCCTTCTCTCCCCTTCCCCCACTCCCTCACCTAGGTTCATCCTTCAGGGCTAGTCACAGCATGGTAACTTGGGCTTCTCATACAAGAAGGTTTCAAAGTAGGTGGATTTCTTACATGGCCTCTGGCTTTCTTAGACAGAGTGTTCCAAGAGACAAGATTTGGATGCTGCTAATCTTGTAAAGACTGGGCTCAGAAACTTGCACAGCACCACTTCTGGCAAATTCTACTGGCCACAGCCAAAAGAGTCTGCCCAGATTCAAGGGGAGAAAACATAGACTTCACCTCTCAGATTGTCAAAAGGTTTGAGGCCGTCTTTAGTCTGCCATGACCCCTTTCCCTGGAGTCCCTGTGGCTTCAACCACTGATATGAGTCCTTCTGTGTTTGACTAGAACATTACAAACTACTTGATATCACTGTGCTTGACCGCATTTGTGTCCGTGTTTGATCCAACAGATCATGCACCAGTGCTGAGGACTGCCTAAACCTTTCTCATGAGCTTGCTGCACCCTTTTGGGCCCAGTGCTCTGGCTGCCTACATGCTTTTGCTGGGAGCAGCCACTATGGACAGTGTCCCTGGTCATGCATAATCTCAACCATCTCTACCTTGGCCTCACTGTCTGTGACAAAGCATGCTCCATGATAACAAGCACCTCTGTCTCTGAGTTTTAACAGAAACATTTCCTTAAAATGTGTCACTTCTTCCACGAATGGTGCCACTGCAGTGCTTGCGATTTGTTTGTGAGGACAAGTACCTAATAGTCAAACCAGGTACCTACCAGGTCGCTGAAGCACAGTTGTCTCTGTATGTACATACGCATTAGATGGCTGTGCCAGGGTTTACTGAGGTGTTTGTAGGAAAAAGAACCAATGGATATCATGATCAATGATCAGGGATATCAATTTGATCAATGACCAAATGCTAATATTTGTCTAGTGCTTTACCTCTTACAAACAACTATTATATACCTACCCTGTGTAGTTCTTGTGATATTGACAGTTGGTATTACTGTTAAAAAAACAAACACACCTCCTTTGGGGGTGCCTGGGTGACTCAGTCGGTTAAGCATCCAGCTCTTGATTTCAGCTCAGGTCATGATCTCACAGTTCGTGAGTTCAAGCCCCACATCAGGCTTTGCACTGATAGTGCAGACCCTGCTTGGGATTCTCTCTCTCTCTCTGTTCCTCCCCTACTTGTGTGCTCTCTTTTCCTCTCCCTCAAAATAAATAAATAAAAGCTTCTAAAACATGTTTTAAAAAGTCTCTTTTGGAGAAGATATTATTAATAATAACAACATAGTGGTAAGTGATTGACATACATGGTCTCCTTTATTTTCACAACAATTGCTAATTCATTCATATTCATTCATTTATTTCATAAATATTTATTGAGCATTGGGCACTGGAGATAAAATGGTGGCAGAAAACAGATGTGTCTGTTTTCAGAGAGCCTGCAGTCTATTATAGGAGACTGATATTAACTAAATAATCTCCCAAGTCAATATGAATTTAGAACTGTGATCACTGTCCTGAGGTGAGGTCCAGTGTGGTTTGAGAGCAACATGTGGCCTAGTCCCTGAGGATGTGACCACTGACCTGATACCCCAGGAAACACTAGGCATTTCCCAGGGTAAAGGGTGGGCAGGAGCCCATGTTCCAGGTAGGGGGAATAGCTTTTGCAAAAGTCCTGTGCTGGTGGGTGCAGGGCATGATTCCTTCCAAGAACTGAAAGAAAGTTAGTGCATCTGGAGCACAACCCAATGGGGTACGATTAATACTGATCCCATTTTACAGATAAGGAAAATGAAGACCAGGCTGATAATACAGCCAGGAAGTGGCAAAGCCAGACCTTGAACAGAGTTCCTTTCATTCCTCAGCTCCTGTTCCTCCCTGTATGACTTGCTATTTCAGAAAGATCAATTTTAGCAGTGTGTTCAAGGAGGATAAAAATGTAGCATGGCCAGGGTGGGAAACCTACATCCTAGGCAAGAAATCCTGGAGTTGCAGAAAACATGAGCTGAGAATTTTGAGTAAGGCAGCTGAGCTGTAGAGAGCTTAGAGAATGAGTGATGAAGATCAAAGCAGTGGTTGAAGGAGGAGGAGGGAAAGGAGGAGGAGGACAGGTTGGAGGAGGAGGTGGAGGGGCAGGTGGAGGGGGATGAGAGGGAGATGGAGAAGGAGGAGATAGAAAAGGAGAAGGAGAAGGAGGAGGAGGAGAAGAAGATGGAGGAGAAGAAGGAGGAGAGGGAGGAGTAGAAGAAGGAGAAGGAAGGGGAGGAAGAGGAAGAGAAGCAGGAGGAGGAAAAGAAGGAGTAAAAGAAGAAGGAGGAGGAGGAGGAGTAGAAGTAGAAGAAGGAGGAGGGGGAGGAGGAGAAAGAGAGGGAGAAGGAGAAG
>NW_026057584.1:63471624-63511458 GCF_023721935.1 Panthera uncia | reverse complement strand
GGGGAGGAGGAGAAAGAGAGGGAGAAGGAGAAGAAGGAGGAGGGGGAAGGAGTATAAGGAGAAAAAGGAGGAGCAGAAGGAAGGTGAGGAGGAGAAGGAGGAGGAGGAAAAGGGGTAGGAGTAGGGAGAAAAAGAAGGAGGAGGAGAGGGAGGAGTAGAAGGAGAAAGGGGAGGGGGGAGGAGTAGAAGGAGAAGAAGGAGAAGGAGGGGGAGGAGGGGGAGAAGGAGGAGGAGAAAGAGAAGAAGGAGAAGCAGCAGTAGCAGCAACAAGAAAAAAGAAAAAGGAAAGGGGGGGCTTGTTCTGTGATTAGGATTCTAAATTTGAAACAAGTATAGGTCAATCAGTCAACTAGTCTAGTCACAACTGATGATAATTTTAGTGTTTGAGCAGTCTAATTTGTCTCAATTTTCCTCCTCAGTGGTCTTTACAAATAGGTTCCATGTTCATCTGGAAAAAGAAGTTCCAGAAGGTAGGGCTGGAAGGTAGGGCTGAAAGGACTCAGTGACACCTCCAGTTCCTATTGATTCATAAAATGGCAGGTCTTCCAAATCTGTGCTGAAATACAGAGTTGGGTAAAACAAGGTCCATCAGGTCTACAGAGAGACTGACCTGTAGTCTCTGGGCAATTAGGGACTTAGGAAATGGGAAGACCTCACAAGGGGAATAGAGCTCCTCAAACAGTGATGGTTAAAATGCAAACCTCCAGGCTCAATCCCAGTCTTACTGAATCAGGGTCCCTGGAAACAGTGTCTGGGAAGTTGGATTCTTAACATATTTCCTTGGGACTAATAAAGGATCTATAACAGTGAATGAGTTAGAATTAAAAGAAAGATGCCCCCATCTGACGTCAACCATATGAGATGCCCCAAATGAAACCACTGACTGAGCTCAGTCAATTCACAAAATGGATACACTATAATAAAGTGTTGCTTTAATCCACTAAGTTTTGCAGTGGTTTGCTATGCAGCAATAGGTAACTGAAACACAGCTTCAGGCTTCCAACTGGCAGGCTTAAATCTCCAAAGACTCACATGTCTACCATATATGGCTCCACCATTTTCATTACACTCTTTCCAAGATCATCGTGGAAAAGAAAAGAACATAAAGAATAAGGCAGGAGACATCTTTATGGGTCAGGGGCCTGGAAATAAGGTGTATCACCTCCAACCACATTTTTGGGGCCAGAACTCACTCACATGGCTACACCTAATTGCAAGGAAGCTGGGAAACATAGTCCATGAGGAAGGGAAATGGGTTTAACGAATAGCTAGTCAGTCTGTCTCATGAATGGTTTCTTACGAATCTCTTTTTCACTGGGTGTGGGGGCAGAAATAACTAAACTCGACAAATATCAATATATTAGTGCCATCTTGTTGAAACAGTCCTTTTACATTGTATTTCTTCTCCCTTCTCCTGCTCCTCGCCAAAATGATATCTTGGTGTCTGGGGCTGGGAAAGGGCAATCTACATAACCTTGTGGCTTGGGAACAAGGAAGCCTCAGATCAGCACATGTGAGTTCGAGGGAGAGTTCCTGTTTTGCATCTAGAACCTGATCCCCTGCACAGAGTCTGGTCCTGTTTGGCATTTATGGATACCATGCTCTTAACTTCAGAGCTGAAGTTTATGGTTTAGCCCGTCTCTGCCTTTGGTAGCCTGTTAGATACAACCTGTTGTTGCCGGCAGCTCAGTGGCCCTCTTAGGACTTCCATGTTCCCTTAGTAGGGACACAATGGAACTTCTGCCTTACCCAAGCCCTCAACCCTTCATGCTTCATCTGGATTTGGAGAATATGGAGCTCTTTGGCTTGGATCCCTTAGTTTGCATATAACTTACAAAGAACTGTGGAAGCCCAGTACAGCCTAGAAGGAAACTGAAAAGAAATAAAAAAGATAATCCCCTCCTTTGAGCTGCCAGCAGTAACTGCCAGGATAATACCTCCTTCTCTGTGGGTCCTATTTTACCTCTTGGCATTATAGTGTATAATATTTACATAATCAGAATACTTTATAGTTTTTAAAGCTTATTTTTTAAAGTCTATTTATTTATTTTGAGAGAGGAAGAGAGAGGGAGAGAGAGAGAATCCTAAGCAGGCTCCACACTGACAGCACTGAGCCCAAGGAGGCGCTCAAACCCACAAACTGTAAGATCATGACCTGAGCCAAAACCAAGAATCGGATACTTAACCGACTGAGACACCCAAGTGCTCCTGGAATACTTTATATTTTTATTGAGATGGGCTTTATGTTTTTTCAACGTTTTTTTTTTTTATTTATTTTTGGGACAGAGAGAGACAGAGCATGAATGGGGGAGGGGCAGAGAGAGAGGGAGACACAGAATCGGAAACAGGCTCCAGGCTCCGAGCCATCAGCCCAGAGCCTGACGCGGGGCTCGAACTCACGGACCGCGAGATCGTGACCTGGCTGAAGTCGGACGCTTAACCGACTGCGCCACCCAGGCGCCCCAAGATGGGCTTTATGTTTTTTGAAATCTCTAACAAAGCACAAAAGACACATTTTGAAAAATATATAAAGGTAATTAAACTGAATAACTTAAAAATAATATAATATATTATATATTATATAGCTAACAATCTAAGAGGGAGGCAGAGATAGCAAAAATATGTTAAACTTCTCAGGTATCACTGAGGCAAGACAACAATATATTCTAAAACAGATAAATCAAGACCTATAAGTATCTGCATTTAATTCAGTTATAATGTTAAGTATCAGAAAAAAAAAAGTAACAACAACTCTGGGGGGGGGGGTTGGGAATTGGAATGGAGGGCAGGAGAAAAAGAGCTTTCCTATTTCAGGATTCCTCTGCATGGTTTAAATTTGAAAACTCACCTGCAGATAATACTTTAATGAGAAAACATTAATTTTGAATTTCAAAATAAAACAGCCATCCTCATCAATAAGGAAATGCTTACATAAGATATATATTATGTATTAAAATTACGTATTATTGTATTATACTACATCCATGATGTAGTGTTAGGTGACAGAAGTGAGTTATAGAACAATTTAGTTAGGATGCCCATTTACGCAAAAATTATATATATTCACCCACATACGTATGTTGTGTGTGAAGACACCTTTGTGCACACAAGACAAAAAATCTATGGGATATACCCCAAACAATTTGAAATGTAGAGAAGGGACGACTTTTCTTTTTTATATTTTCACACTTCTCTCTTTTACTTTTTAAAAAGCAACATATATGTGTTAGTTATAATTGTTCAATGTGAGTTTGCATTATGGCACTGTCTCCTAGAATCTGTGTAACGTGGAGACGTCATGCAACCTCTTTGCCCTTCAGTATGCCGATTTTTACCCAGAACTTCCCACCTACTGCCCAGCAGTATGTGCAGATGATGAAAGGCACAAATGTATCCTGGCATCTTGTAAGAATGCTAGAAAAATGGCATCCTTTCCTTTTTCTCCTTTCCGAGTGAGAAATGGCAATCTGGGCGACTCGGAAAGAGGGGTGAGTTAGGGGGTGGAAGGTAGGGGGTGGAGGGTGGAGGGATGATTCAGACAGTGTTTAAAAACAGCCCTCAGATGCATATGTACGCAGTCATCTCCAGCTCCAAGATAACCAACCTCCCCTTTCCTGCAATTTTCTTCCCACTCCTGCTGCCATCCATTCTCTCCTAGACTCCTCTGTGTATTTATTTTAACCCGACTTTATCTGTATAAAACGTTCAGATGTAATTAAAATGTTCCAAGATGGAATAGCCCCTTTTTCATGCTCCCCTAAGTCATTACACTAGTTAATGGTGACCACTTGACCCATTAACCTCCTGGAGTACAGATTTTACTTTGTGACTTTTTCTCTAGTGCCAAACACCCTGCCTGACACGTGGTAGTTATTCAATAACATACACTGAATCACTCCCAGAAAAACTTTTCTTCGTCCTTTCCCTAATATTCCCATTGTTCCTATGCCAGGACCATAGCTAATTATGACAAAAAATATTTTCAAGAAAGTAATACATCTAAAACATCTGAGACATATTTGCTTATTAATGCAAATGTGCTTCTAATTGGTCGAAGTTCAGGCTGGGGTTTAACCATGTGTGGAAGGAGGAAAATGAAATATTTTCAAGTCATTGAATTTTTCTTCCTATAAGTACTGGCTACTTTAAGCCACACTAAGATTCTGGCCTTTGGTAACTGTTTTGAGTGTTCTTTGTTAGTCTTACCTCTGTGAGAGATTGAGAGGATGATATTTGGTTGGGACCCAGCAATCTTAACAACCAAAATCCAATCCTACCCCAACCATGTGTCAATCTGCCTACCCTGGGTACCTGAGGAAGATATCTATCTGCACAGAGCAAAGGCTGACAATTTCACACTTTCATTGCCATGAGGATTTTGACCGCATCACCAATACAGAACCCACGTGACCTAAAATGGACTGTGTTGACGATGCTCTGTGCCAAAGGTAGATGTAGACCTGTGGAAAGTAGGCTGACAGCTTCTTCCTAGGATTTGACCTCCTGGTTTTTAAATCCAGGGTCCTTGGGAGGAACTGCAGAACAACTTCCTGCTGTCTCTAAATTTTCTTCCCTACAGCTGACTCTGAAATCGCTGGGTTTGGCTTTGTTAACATGACAATAATTACAGTCATTTTCATTAATTGCTCCCTATTTGAGCCTAATTGCCATGAAGTACAATAAAAATTATGCACATCATTCAATGTGCCATATTAACTTCAGATTTTATTTCATTACAACATTAGATTTGGTTCATTTTTATATATTACTGCTCACATGGCTTGATTACATATACCTTTTAAAATAATAAGATGTATATCAATAAGCCAAATCAATGAAACCAGCAGGGAGCCTCATAAGGGACGAGGACCAAGGATAGAACGTTGTTTCTGTTTCTCTCTAAGCTACCCCTTTATTCTCTCTTCTTTCTCCTGATCATATTTTTCTGTTTCCCCATGCATATGGTCGAAGATGCTTTTTCACTGGGGGCTCCTGAGTTTATAGGATCTGTTCAAGTGACCAGCCCTGACTGATGGCTCTCTTTGAAGTCCAGTTCCAAATTCCCAGGAGAAAGAGTCTGGGTAACCAAGCCTGGTGGACTATTTCTGGTCCAATCAACTGTGGCCAGTTGATGGCTCCCAACCTGTGACTGGGTGGGTAAGTGTGGGGGTGGAGGAGCTCTCAACTTCCTGGAATCTTTCTGCAAATTTGGAATGTGGGTGATAATGCATAGAACCTGTCTCTTACAGTGTTGGTGAGTGTTGCAAGAGACAATGTTTGCAGAGTACTTTGCACATTTCCAGCACATAGAAAGCACAGAATATAATATTTACATTATTGCCATTCTCTCTTTGAGTTCTTAAGCCATTTATTTTGAGGTTTTGGGGGAAGATGTTTTTTAAATCCCTAAACTCCACCCAAAAGTTAACACAAATAATCCAGGAACTTACAGAAATTATCTCAAAAGCTGTGTTTATTTTTCCCCCCAAATACTCTGAACAGTAGGTTAGGAATCTCCATAAATTAGATCCAATTTTGGAGAGCTTTGAAAGCAGAGCATGTAATATTTCTCTAATCCAGCAGGGGGCAGGCTTCCCAAAGATAAAGGCTCTGTGTTGCAGAGACCTTGTTCCTTGAAAAGGCAAAGGCGATTCCAGTGAAAGCAGACTGTTGGCTTTCAGAAATACAATACCACTATTACCTTCAAGAAATATAAGAAATAAAAAGCATCAAAACATGTTTAAGAACCAGCAGAATTCCTGACTGAGTGACCACAGCGGCTTCTCATCATCTGCCAGGTAGGCCTGGCTGGTTTACAAGCTTAGGATATATACAAAAGATATTACCAATATCCCTAACCACCCTTATCTTTGCCTCTGCTCCCTCTCTCTCTGTATCTTCATTCTTCTTGTCACCCTATCTTATGAAAACATCTTAGGAAAGGTACCTGTGATTAAATTTTAAAGAAATTTAAAATCCTAGGAATTGTAGTTCACTGCAAACACAATAAAAAGTGTGACTGTTACTAGAAATGGCACCTGAATTTTCAGATGCCCTACCAGGAGTTATATTTTAAAAAGGTGGAATATTAGTGGTTGAAAACAAAGATATTGAAGGCAGATATGTCTGGGTTTAAACCCTGGCTTTGGTTCAGTATACACTGCTATCTCTGTGGCAAGTTACTAACCTTTCTCCTCATCTGTAAAATGGGGCTAATAAAACCTATTTTAGGATTACATGATAATTAAAAGGGATAATGCACATAAAGCACAGAGTGTTTAGCATGTAAAACACATTTAATAGTAGTTGCTATTAAAATAAAAGTTTTTTCTTTTTTTTTTTTCTATTTTAATTTTATTTATTTATTTTTTTAGTAATCTCTATACCCAACGTGGGTCTTGAATTTACAACCCCCAGATCAAGAGTCACATGTTCTTCTGACTGAGCTAGCCAGACACCCTTTTTGTAAGTAAAAAAAATTTTATTCCAGTATAATTAACATACAGTGTTATATTAATTTCAGATGTACAATATAGTGATTGAACACTTCCATACATCAACCTAGTGCTCATCACAACAAATTCACTCCTTTAATCCCCATCCCTTATTTCACCCATCCCCCCCCATCCACCTCTGTTAACCATCAGTTGGTTTCCTATGGTTAAGAGTCTTTTTTCTGGTTTGTTTCTCTGCCCCCTCGCCCCGGCTTGTTTGTTTTGTTTCTTAAATTCCACATATGAGTGAAATCATATGGTAGTTGTCTTTCTGTGACTGACTTATCTCGCTTAGCATTATACTCTCTCACCCCATCTATGTCATTGGAAATGGCAAGATTTCATTTTTTTAATGCTGAATAGCATTCCATTGTGTATGTGTGTGTATGTGTGTGTGTGTGTGTGTGTGTGTGTGTATCTCACATCTTTTTCTTTTAAAAGGATACTTACTCATTTTGAGAGAGACAAAGAGCAAGAGGGGGGGGTATGGCAGACAGAGAGAGGCAGAGAGAGACGGAGAGAGGGAATCCCAAGCAGGCTCTGAGCTGTCAACACAGAGCCTGACCTGGGGCTCGAACTAACGAACCATGAGATCACGACCTGAGCTGAAATCAAGAGTTAGCCACTTAGCCGACTGAGCCACCCAGGTGCCCCTTATACCATATCTTCTTTATCCATTCATCCATCAGTGGACATGTGGTCTGCTTCCATATCTTGGCTATTGTAAACAATGCTGCATCGGGATGCATGTATCTCTTTGAATTAAGTGTTTTTCATATTCTCTGGGGATAAATACCCAGTAGTGTGATTGTTGGATCATAGGATAGTTCTATTTTTAACTTTTTGAGGAGACTCCATACTGTTTTCCACAGTGGCTGCATTAGTTGGCATACCCACCAACAGTGCACAAGTGTTCCTTTTTGGCCACATCCTCGCCAACACCTGTTGTTTCTTGTGGTTTCGATTTTAGCCATTCTGATAGGTGTGAGGTGGTATCTCATTGTGGCTTTGATTTGTATTTCCCTGATGATGAGTGATGCTGAGCATCTTTTCATGTGTCTGTTGGCCATCTGGATGTCTTCTTTGGAGATGTGTTTGTTCATGTCTTCTGCCTATTTTTTAATTGAATTATTTGGCTTTTGGATCTGAGTAATGTCTTTATATATTTTGTATATTGACCCTTTATTGGGTATGTCATTTGCAAATATCTTCTCCCATTCAGTAGGCTGCCTTTTAGTTTTGTTGATTGATTCCTTCACTGTGCAGAACCTTTATATTTTGATGTAGTCTCCATAGTTTACTTTTGCTTTTAATTCCCTTGTCTCAGGAGACATATCTAGAAAGAAGTTGCTACAGCCAATGTCAGAGAAGTTACTGCCTGTGATCTCTTCAAGGATATTTTAGGGTTTCAGGTTTCATATTTAGGTCTTTATTCCATTTTGAATTTATTTTGTGTATGGTGTAATAAAGTGGTCTAGTTTCATTCTTTTGCAACACCATTTGTTGAAAAGACTGTCTTTTCCCCATCAGATATTCTTTCCTGCTTCGTCAAAGATTAATTGGCCATATAATTGTGGGATTATTTCTATTCTGTTCCACTCATCTACATGTGTATTTTTGTGCCAGCATCATACTGGTTTGATTACTACAACTTTGTAATATAACTTGAAGTTTGGAATTGTGATGCCTCCAGCTTTGCTTTTGTTTTTCAAGATTGTTTTGGTTATTCAAAGTCTTTTGTGGTTCCATACAAATTTTAGTATTGTTTGTCTAGGTCTGTGAAAAATGCTGTTGGTATTTTGAAAAAGATTGAATTAAATCAGTAGATTGCTTTGGATAGTATAAACATTTTAACAATATTCGTTCTTCTAATCCATGAACATGGAATGTCTTTATATTTCTTTGTGTCACCTTCAATTTTTTAAATATTTTTTAAGATTTTATTTTTAAGTAATTTCTATACCCAATGTGAAGCTTGAACTTACAACCCCGAGATCAAGTCACATGCCCTACCGATGGAGCCAGCCATGCACACCACTTTGTCTTTAATTTTTTTCATCAATGTTTTATAAAGTTTTCAGAGTATTGGTTTTTCACCTGTTTGGTTAGGTTGATTCTGAGGTATCTTATTATTTTTGATGCTATTGTAAATGGATTCGTTTTCTTAATTTCTCTACCTGCTGCTTCATTATTAGTGTATAGAAATGCAACAGATTTCTTCACATTGATTTTGTATCCTGTGACCTTACTTAATTTATTTATCAGTTATCAGTTTTTTGGTAGAGTCTTTGGGTTTTCTATATATAGTATCATGTCATCTGCAAAGAGTGAAAGTTTTTCTTCTTTAACAATTTGCATGCCTTTTATTTCTTTCTGTTGTCTGACTGTTGTGACTAGAACTTCCAGAAATATGTTAAATAAAAGTGGTGACATTCTTGTCTTATTCCTCACCTTAGGGAACAGTTTTTCCCCATTGATATTGATGTGACATATCATGTTGATTGATTTGCAATTATTGAAAGACTTCTGCATCCCAGGAATAAATCACACTTGATAGTGGTGAATGATTATTTTAATGTATTTTTGGATTCACTTTGCTCATATTTTGTTGAGATTTTTGCATCTATGTCCATTAGAGAAATTGGCCTGTAATTCTCTTTTTTTGTGTGGTGTCTTTATCTGATTTGGTATCAGGGTGATACTGGCCTCATAAAATGAAGTTGGAAGTTTTCTTTCCTTCTATTTTTTGGAATATTTTGAGAAGAATAGGTATTGACTCTTCTTTAAATGTTTGGTAAAATTTGCCTGTAAAGCCATTTGGTCCTGGTCTTTGGTTTGTTGGAAATTTTTTGATTACGGATTCAATCTCTTTGCTGATAATCAGTTTGTTCAAATTTTCTATTTCTTCCTGCTTCAATTTTGGTTATACATTTCTAGGAATTTATCCATTTGTTTTAGGTTGTCTAATTTGTTGGCATATAGTTTTTCATAATTTTCTCTTACAATTATTTGTATTTCTGCGATGTTGGTTATTATTTCTTTTCTTTCATTTGTAATTTTCTTTACTTGAGGCCTCTCTCTCTCTCTCTGAGTCTTTTAGTGGTTTATCAATTTTGTTGATCTTTTCAAAGAACCAGCTCCTGGTTTCATTAATCTCTTCTATTGTTTTGTTAGTTGTTAAATTATTTATTTGTGCTCTTATCTTTATTATTTTCTTCCTTCTGTTGGTTTTAGGTTTGGTTTTTATTTTTCTAGCTCCTTTAGGTGTAAGGTTAGGTTGTGGGCGTTTTTTTTTGCAGTTTTTCTTGCTTCTTGAGGTATTGTTATAAACTTCCCTCTTAGAGCTGCTTTTCCTGCATCTCAAAGATTTCAGACCTTTGTGTTTTCATTTTTGTTTATTCCCGTGTACTTTTTGATTTCTTCTTTGATTCTTTGGTTGACCCATTCTTTGTTTAGTAGCATGTTATTTAACCTCCATTTATTTGAGGTCTTCCCAGTTTGTTTCTTGTGGTTGATTTCTAGTTTTATAGCATTGTGGTCAGAAAAGATACATGGTATGATTTGGTTTTGTTGAATTTGTTGAGACTTGTTTGATGGCCTACTATGTGATCTATTTTGGAGAATGTTCCATGTGCACTTGAAAAGAATGTGTATTCTGTTTTAGGATGGAATGTTCTGAATATATCTGCTGGATCCATCTGGTCTAGTGTGTCATTCCAAGCCACTGTCACCCTGTTGATTTTCTGTTTGGAAGATCTGTCCATCAGTGTAAATGGAGTGTTAACATCCCCTACTATTATTATATTACTATCTATTAGTTTCTTTATGTTTGTTATTTACTGTTTTATGTATTTGGGTGCTCCGAAAATAAAAGTTTATTACACTGGCATTATATTAATAAATTATTATATTGATATGATGCTATATTAATTTACCTCTATATTTTTATAATGGTCCCATTTTTATCTCATACATGTTAGACAATTTCTGGAGTGTTGCCCTTATGTCTGAACTGAAGGAAGGGATCACATTTTAAATGGAACACTGACAGAGAGAATACAGAAGCAAATGGATGGGGATGTTTCTGGAAATTATCCTATGAAAATTAGTTGAAGGAATTGGGGCAGGGGTGCCTAGGTAACTCAGTCAGTTAAGCGTCTGACTTTGGCTCAAGTCATGATCTCATGGTTCATGGATTCGAGCCCTGCTTCGGGTTCTGTGCTGACAGCTTGGAGCCTGGAGCCTGCTTCGCATTCTGTGTCTCCCTCTCTCTACCCCTTCCCCACTTGTGCTCTCCCTCTCTCTCTCAAAAACAAATAATAAAAAAATTTTGAAAAAAAAGAAAGAAAGAGTTGAGGCTATTTAAACTTGAGAGTATAAGATTCATGTCGAAGATCAGAAGTATTTTCAATACAGAATTGCTGAAGGAAATCCTGACCGAGAGACCTGGATAAGAGCCTAATCTTCCCAAACAAGTGGGTTTTCCATTTGTTTCTGTTAGCTGCCTGAGAGGAATTACCACCCCCACCTCAGTTTGTTTATTTCTCAGCTTGGGTGTTCTTGGAACAAAGGTAATGACAGACCCATGGTTCAAATTATCAAGGGAAACTTTTTCTCCCCAGAGCCCAGACTAAGACAGAAAAGTATCCTTACTGCCTCCTTGAGACAATGAGTATATTTTTCCTGATTCACCCTTTTACTGTGAATAGGTCCTTGCTTCAAATTCTGATCATGATGCTTATGAAAACCTTTCTACAGGTCTAATATTTTATAGTTTAAAGAGTTTCTCTTATGTGAACATTTTCTTTGACTGTCACCAGAGCTCTGTGAAATATACAGAGAATATCATCCCCATTGCAATTTGTCTAAGGACACATAAGTAGACAAGACAAGACTGGAATTAATGTCTCAGGCTGGATTATGTGATGCCAATTCTATAATGTGAATTACACTCATTCTCAAGTGTCTGAAACACTGCCTTCATGTCAGTATGTTAAATTCTTTGGTTATCCCTTTTGAGGCCATAGATCTCTAATATAGAATCTCTGCTCTTACTTGGTATGTCTGATTCTAATACACCTTAGAGAAGAAGGTTAGTGTAAGAAGTGTGGTAGCTCTTTATTCCACTCCATGGCTCAGACACTATGCCTTTGGTACTTTGGTGCTAGATTATAACCACTGTCAGTTACATTTGAATCACTGGACTAACTCAGAACGAGCATATTTTGTAATATAGTAGCTGCAAGAGAGACAAATTGGGATTGGGCCCGTTCTTTCAAATGTTGTTATCAGGGTAAGTAGACAGCAAATTTTAATGGCCAACCAATTAGACTAGAGCAGCAATAATCACAGCAGACCCAAAGGCCTGAGGTCCTACAAATGCAGGTTTGTAAAGCGACATTTAATGAAAGTATAAAAATTCCTTTCCACTCTCTTTTCTATCTCTAATCTCAGGTAATTGCTCATCCATTATAGAGGCTAGCATGCTATGTGAGGACATAAGGGCTGCCCTAATCATCTGCCATCCTCTTTTTTTCTGAGGCTACTTCTCTGTATAGGATAAAAAGTGCTGCCCAGCGTTGCAATACAATGTCTTGGATTCATTTCTTCCCTTTGATTTCACATAAAGGCTCTATATGCTCTGGGATCACTAACCTTAACCTCAGCCTGGCTAACAGAAACATTCATTGAAAACACTGTATCAGTCTGTCTTACCAACTGATCACATTTGTTCTTTTCATAAACACCATTCCATATATTCCCCTAGAATTCACAGAAAAACATAATAATAGCCAGAAATAATGGGAGGTTGCAAAGAATAAAAGAGCCCATTCTGTGGCATAAAAACAGACTCTCAGATCAACGGAACAGAATAGAGAACCCAGAAATGAACCCACAAATGTATGGCCAACTAATCTCTGACAAAGAAGGAAAGAATATCCAATGGAATAAAGACAGTCTCTTCAGCAAGTGGTGCTTGGAAAACTGGACAGTGACATGCAGAAAAATGCACCTGGACCACTTTCTTACACCATACACAAAAATAACTCTAAATGGATGAAAGACCTCAATGTAAGACGGGAAGCCATCAAAATCCTTGAGGAGAAAGCAGGCAAAAACCTCCTTTAGCTTGGCCGCAGGAACGCAACATGTCTCTGGAGGCAAGGGAAACAAAAGCAAAAGTGAACTATCAAACTAAACTAAACTATCAAAATAAAAAGCTTCTGCACAGCGAAGGAAGCAATTAGCAAAACTAAAAGGCAACCGATGGAATGGGAAAAGATATTTGCAAATGACATATTGGATAAAGGGTTAGTATCCAAAATCTATAAAGAACTTATCAAACTCAGTACCCAAAAAACAAATAATCCAGTGAAGAAATGGGCAAAAGACATGAATAGACACTTCTCCAAAGAAGACATCCAGATGGCCCACCGACACATGAAAAAATGCTCAACATCACTCATCATCAGGGAAATACAAATCAAAACCACAATGAGATACCACCTCACACCTATCAGAATGGCTAACAATAACAACTCAGGCAACAGATGTTGGCGAGGATGTGTACAAAGGGGAACCTTTTTGAGCTGCTGTTGGGAAAGCAAACTGGTGCAGCCACCTTGGAAAACAGTATGGAGGTTCCTCAAAAAATTAAAAATAGAACTACTCTACGACCCAGCAATTGCACTACTAGGTATCTATCCAAGGGATACAGGTATGCTGTTTCGAAGGGACACATGTACCCCAATGTTTATAGCAGCACTATCAACAGTAGCCAAAGTATGGAAAGAGCCCAAATGTCCATCGATGGATGAACGGATAAAGAAGATGTGGTGTGTGTGTGTATATATATATATACACATATATATGTATATATATATGTGGTGTGTGTGTGTATATATATATATATATATATATATATATATATATAGCTGAGTATTACTCAGCAATCAAAAAGAATGAAATCTTGCCGTTTGCAACTACGTGGATGGAACTAGAGGGTATTATGCTAAAAGAAATTAGTCAGAGAAAGACACATATCATATGATTTCACTCACATGAGGACTTTAAAATACAAAACAGATGAACGTAAGGAAAGGGAAGCAAAAATAATATAAAAACAGGGAGGGGGAGCAGAACGTAAGTCACTCTTAAATATGGAGAACAAACAAAGGGTTACTGGAGGGATTGTGGGAGGGGGGATAGGCTAAATAGGTAAGGGGAATTAAGGAATCTACTCCTGAAATCATTGTTGCATTACATGCTAACTAACTTGGATATAAATTAAATAAATAAATAAATAAATAAATAAATAAATAAATAAGAGCCCATTCTGGTGAACAACAGCCAACAAATCATGCCAAAAGCCTTTTAATCTTTCTGGCCTTTGTCATGTAAATATGATTGTGTTAGTGCTAATAATCACTAATGATATCATCTATCAAGGTGAATGCAAGATGGGATGTGCCATTGTAGGAAATAAAGAGGTTTTTTATTTTTTTAATTTCTTTAAAAAAATTTTTAAGTGTTTATTCATTTTTGAAACCGAGACGGAGAGACAGAGAGTGCGCGTGCATGAACAAGGGAGGGGCAGAGAGAGACGGAGACACAGAATCTGAAACAGGCTCCAGGCTCTGAGCTGTCAGCACACAGCCCCATGCAAGGCCTGAACCCAAGAACTGTGAGATCATGACCGGAGCCGAAGTTGGATGCTCAACCGACTGAGCTACCCACGTGCCCCTAAAGATGTTTTTTAAAATTAAAAAAAAAAATTTTAATGTTTATAATGCTTATTTATTTTTGAGAGAGAGAGAGAGAGAGACAGAGCATGAGCAGGTGAGGGGCAGAGAGAGAATGAGACACAGAATCAGAAGCAAGCTTCAGGCTCTGGGCTGTCAGGGCCTGAGGCAGGGCTTGAACTCATGACCCATGAGATCATGACCTGAGCCAAAGTCCAACGCTTAACTAACTGAGCCATCCAGGCACCCCAGAAACAAAGAAGTTTAAAATCTCATGACTTTGGAAGCAGTCATGTGATAATGATGTGAATTCCAAGATCTGTCATGTCCTTTCAAAGGAAAGTCATCAGAAACAGAATATTGAGAAAAGATTTCAGTCCCATACAGTACGTATGTGTAAATACTGTAGGAATGACTGTCACAAGGATATAAGTACAGCCCTATCACATTTAACTCAGCTGAAAAATTCACCTAAAACATTAAAATACCAATTCCTCCCTCTGATGGCTAGAAGTTTTATAACAGGGAGGTAGGATGACTTCCATGAAGAGAGCTGGATTTATATGTAGAAGTTCGGCCAGCACCTGAGCATTCATCATGCAAACTCGCCACCTCAGTGCTTGCCAAAGCCTGGCTTTTCCCTGCTTTGATCCTGGGTGAATTTGTAAAGTTCGTGTATAAAGCTCCCAGATGCCTGGTTTTACCCCTATTTTCAATGGAACCAAGTCCCACTCAGACACTTCTCATCTCTCAAGAAATCTAATTTCTACCAAAGTGTGATGTTTAAGCATTACCTCTTCACCTTTCCTAAGGGAATTGCAATGTAACAAGAATAAAAATTCTAAGTTAAACATGGAGCAGAATAGTGTCTAGTGTGTGCTACCTACATATTAAGAAAATATGTAATAGTCTGCTTATTTTCAAAAATAAACAAGAAAGGATGAGACAAAATCTAATAAAAATGGTTACCCATAGAGCAAAGGAGAAAACTGGGAGAAAGAATAGGTATGAAGACAATCCTTTTCTGGATGCTTTGTTATTTGGTTTTGACTCTGGAGCAGGGGTGTCCCAGGGCCAGGTCACACTAGCTAGCAGGAGCCAGTTGTTAAGTTTGTGAGAATTTTATAAAACAGCCATTACTGAAAATTAAATTCTATGAACTTAGTATTAAATAAATTATATTAAAATAGATAATAAATACTAACAACTCATCAGTCTCTAATCATTTGACTACATTTTACTATTATTTATGCGACTGAGATTATTGTATTGTATGGTAGAAATATGACATAATGGTGTGCTACTGTGTACCTCCCAATTTCTGCATTCAGTGATGTAACACTGATAGCTTGAAATCAACCATGGTGGTAATATTTACACCAGAGAAATTGGCAAAATCACAGCTTTTATTCTAGGAAGACAGTTGTTAAATGTTTACCAGTACATTGTTGCTTTGGAACCATTTAATATTTTACATAATTTAAAAATAAAAGGAAATTTTAAAAAGAGTAATCAATAGAAACAAAAGACAAACAAAATTGACAAATTTATCAAATATAGATTATTTAGCTGCCATAACAATTGAAAGAAAAGTTATTTCTTTTTTTTTTTTTAACGTTTATTTATTTTTGAGACAGGGAGAGACAGAGCATGAACGGGGGAGGGTCAGAGAGAGAGGGAGACACAGAATCTGAAACAGGCTCCAGGCTCTGAGCTGTCAGCACAGAGCCCGACGTGGGGCTCGAACTCACAGAGTGCGAGATCGTGACCTGAGCCGAAGTCAGCCGCTTAACCGACTGAGCCACCCAGGCGCCCCAAGAAAAGTTATTTCAAGTGACTTTAAAACACAGTATTTTGTCTGTAAATTTCTACTGGAATATATCCTAAATGGGAAAAAATGCAAAGAATTCTTCATCTACATTAAGCAGTCTTATTGAAGTACACTGTACATATTTATATGTGCACATGTGTGTGTATATAATATATATTTATATATATGCAAATAAGTAATTTTCTTATTAGGAACAAAATTGTTTTTTAGCATAAGAGAAAAGACATACAAATATAAAACCAAAAAATTAAGTAAAACTCTATAATCTTAAATTTATATAGTAAATATCAGTATGAATTCATGATTTGTGTTTCTTTTTTTTAGAAATACTTAGTTGTAAGCTCTCCACTAAATGGGCTTGGAAGCAGTCACTACTCACGTGAAACAAACAATCTTAGCGCCCAGTTTATGCTGCCTAAATATCATTTCCTACTAAAACGGAATGGGGGCTACTTAGTTCACTTCACGTCTGGGTCAGGAAGTCTAGCAAATGAATCTGAGATATTATGTTTTGTCAGAAACCAAGGAAGCTATCAGAATAATGTCAATCTGAAGGGGGCATCAATCTGAAAGGGCTCCTCTTGGCCGAAGATGGAACAGCTTAAACACACAAAAAACCCAAAATATATAAAAACTCATCAAATATATTAAATTCTATGACCTCACAATGATAATGTAAGTATAATTTTTAAAAGCAACTCATTGATTATCTTTTGAAGATGCCAGTGAAATAGCTAGTTATTATGAAAACTAACAACTATGGCAAGACAGCATTTATTCTTCCTTTTATTTATGAACTGGACTATCAGGTAACAAACTAAATGATAGAAGAAAAAATTTTAAAAAATAATTCCGTCTAAGAAATGCAGAAATAGAGAATCCAATATCATCATTTTATAATCCCTAATGATATAATGGCTCTAGGACTTGAGCATCAGAATTGCTAAAACAACTGAGTGAAAGGCTGGTGGATTAAGGTACTGTACTTCAGATAAGGAAGAATAGTGTTCCCTGAGAGATGGGAAACAAATGAGGTGAGCCCTACAATTGCCACAGCTTTGACATTACCTTGAGAGATTTTCCAGGCCACAGTGCAGGACAGATCTGGCCAAGTGAACCTTGGTAGATTGCCAGAGTTGAGGACAGAAAGTACTCAGAGAGGTATTGTCTCAACAGTGGAAAATAATTAGCCCTTGGGTAACTCAGTGAGTTGGGTGTTTGATTCTTGATTTCTGTTCAGGTTATGATCTTGCAGTTTGTGGGATCAAGCCCCACATTGTGCTCTGTGCTAGTGGTGTGGAGTCTGCTTGGGATCTCTCTCTCTCCCTCTCTCTCTGCCCCTCCCCTGCTCACATGTGCATGCTCTCTCTCAGTTAAAATAAATAAATAAACATTAAAAAAAAGAAAATAATTAGCCTTAGACTAAACATGGCTTTTGTCCCGCATAACAAATCACAAAAAGCAAGACCAGAAGAGATCAAATTATTTCCAAATAACCATCCCAGAACAAAGCTCAAGCATGTTTATGGGAACATAAAAATATCCAGCACCCAACAAGGCAAAATTCACAATCTGGCATCCAATCAAGTAGGCTTACAAGAAGCAGGAAAATATAACCAAAAATGAGGAGAAAAATCAATCAATCAAAGCAGACTTGGAACTGGCACAGAAGTTAGAATTAGCAGATAAGCATATTTAAACAGCTTTTATAACTGTACTTCACATGTTTGAAAAGTTAAGTACAGATGTAGAAGATAATGGTTTTAAAGGCCCAAATCAGACTTCTCTACATGAAAACGACAATATGAAATGTTTAAAAATAAAATACACTGGATGAAATTAAATACAGAAAAGACATCACAAAAGAGATTACTGAATTTGAAGAGATAGTAACAGAAACTATCCAAAACAAAATGCAATGAGAAAAAGGATTTAAAAAAAAAAAATGAACATCAGTGAGCTATGCACAATTTCAAGTTGCCTAATATAGGTATAATTGAAGTCTTTGAAGGAGAGAGGAGAGTGGTGTGGGAAAGAAGAAATATTTGAATAAATCATGGCCAAAATTTTTTCAAATTTGGTGAAAGTATAAACCATAGTTTTAAAAAGTATAATGAACTCAAGCACGAAAGAACTACAAGAAGGTATATAGTCAAATTGCCCAAAACCAGTGATAAAGGGGAAAACTTTTAAAACACTCAGAGGGGAGGAAAAAAAAAGGTCTTGTTATGTACTGAGGAAAAGGATGTATCTTTCATATACCCCTAGTCTATGTAATTTTCTCATTGGAAACAAGGCAAGCAAGCAAGCAAGACAGTGGAGAAACATCTTTAAAGTACTGTAAGAAAAAAAAAACCTGTCAATCTAGAATTCTATATTGCAGCAAAAATATAGTGAACACATTTATCATTCCCAAAAGTTTAGTCATGACTCCTTATAAATCCTCCTTCCTGCCAATCCCTGCCACTCTCTTCCCCTGGAACCCCAGGCTATCATTGATCCTTTCTCTGCCACTATAGATTAGTTTGCACATTCTAGAATTTTATAGAAGTATAATCCTATAGAGTGCGTGCTTTTTGTCTGACTTATTTCACTAAGCATAATTTTTTTCAGATTTTTCCATGTTGTTGCATGTGTGACCAGTTCACTCCTTTAATATTCCATTTTATAAATCTACCAAAATTTATGTATCCATTTGCTTATTGATGGACACTTTTGAGTTTTTTCAATTTTTGGCTACTACAAATAAAGCTACTATCAACATTCCTATATGACACATGCCTTCCTTTATGTAGAATAAATAGCTGAGAGTATAATGGCTACATCATATGGTAGGTATATATTTAACATTTTATGAAGCTGCCAACTTGTTTTCGAAAATTTTTTAGCGACCTAGTCAGGTAAAAATAATTACTCCTCTCTTTGAGATGAGGAAATTGAGTCTCAGAGATATCCTGATGCTTTGTTCAATGTTACTCAGCCAGTGAGCAGTGAAATTAAAAAAAAAAAAAAATACCAAACAAACTTAGTTTTCCCAACTCTACACTTAGAGAAGCTTCCATCGCCCCTAAAATCTCACCACTCATCTTAACAGGATACATTGTTATGAGAGAAACAGCAGCTTGGAGACCTGCTGTTAAGACCATGCTTCGAAAATTTATTCCACGAAACTTTAGTCTACAAGATGATGTGTGACATTTCCTTGACTTCTGCAGTCAAGGAAGTTTGGGAAGGGTGAACCCATTAGCCACCCACTCACGTAATTCATCATTCACACTGGAATATGGAGATGAGAAATTCTGTACTAACAAAAACCATTTATTTTTTTTTAATAAAGTATTTCCTAAACATTTTTGAACATAGAACTTTTGGGGGGGGGTGCTGCAACTTTTAACAGCCAGAGCTTGTAACTTTTAATGGGATATTATAAACTTATGATAATAAAACTGTGTTAGAGATAACAAAATTAGAGTTAGGACTTATAAGTAAGAATAGTAGTAGAATCTCTTTTACCTGGCTTTTCAGGCATCATGAAAGAAACAAGTAGAGCCACAAGTCTCAGAGAAGTAAAACTCTTGCACGCAGGCATCAAAGTGAGGTTTCTGCAGTAATCTCCTAGACATCAGAATTAAACAATTTTGTTTTTATACTGACTCAAAATCGATTGGGTTTTTTTTAAGTTCAAGCTGAGTTATTCGTTGACATTTTGAACTTCCCTAAAAGAAAGAAAATTACTACACCTAAACCACTTCAGAGTTGATGAACAAACTGTCTGGAATGGTAAGGGCATGTCTTCTTTTGGGTCCTGCAGATTATGGGGCCTCACACAGTTAAGTAAAGTAGAAAAAGTCAAGAACAATTTGTTGACCTCAATGGCCTTTTCTCCACAGGAACCAAATTCTATTAAAAACTATATTCCAGGCCATATTTATGCTTTAAGAAAAAGGCACCAAAGTTTGATTTAGACTGTCCAGGTTGCCTCTTGAAACTGCCATTGTTGTTGTTTTGACTGTGATTTTTTTTTTGATGTTAAAAGAATTTTCCCCAAATCAAAATGGAGAGCATTTCAAAATCCAGAAAGAATTAGTTTGCCAGTTCTTCCTGTCTACCCACACTGTCAGGACTTTACAGAGTGATGCAGAGCCGGGCAGCAGGATGGCAGAAGGCTGTGGAGAAAGAAACTCTATGTGCAGGTTATTCTCTATTTGCCCCTTTGGAGCCATTCTCTGTGCCCTGTGCCCATGGAGGATGACTTTCAGGGACTCCATCACTTCTGTTTCTGTTTCCTCTCCCTCTGGTCTCTGATTAGATCAGCCAATGGGAAACGCCAACAAGATACAAAGTCCTGGATCCCTCTGCCACCTCTGTGCACCCTCCTCCCTGGCGGTGCTCTGGCTGGGATTGCCTCCTTTCCCCTCACCATGCTTCTGTCAGATGACCACCGCCCTCGACCTGCCCTCCCCGCATCCCTTCAGGCTTAGGGATGGCAATGGCTTCCCAGTGTTGCTTATCCTAAGGTGCCTTGCCATCCCTTATTTTTTCTCTTGACCCTGATCCTACCTCTGTCAATAGTTCCTTTATTAAAGTTTACCAGTTATCCCTTTGAGTGTGCCCAACTATTTCCTGCTGGTATTCTGACACATACTTCTGTTCTGATGTTAAAATTCCTATTAAATTTCTTAATATCATACTATGCTTAAAAGTTGTGATATGATGTATTTTCAAATTAGATGTCCTGGTCGCTCCCTGGTGGTCTAGTGGTTAGGATTCGGCACTTTCAAATTAGATGTCCTGCTTTGAAAGAGAATTTTTTTATTAAAAAAATGTTTACTTATTTATTTTTGAGAGAGACAGAGAGAGACTGAGAGAGAGACTGAGAGGGGAGCGGGGGAGGGACAGAGAGACAGAGGGTCCCAAATAAGCTCTGCTGTCAGTGTAGAGCCAGACACAGGGCTCTATCCCACAACCTGAACCATGAGATCATGACTTGAGCTGAAATCAAGAAGTGGAGGTTTAACTGACTGAGCTACTCATGCACCCCAGAAAGGGGAATTTTTTAAATGTAAAAGCCTAATATGAATGAAGTTATTTCATACTAAAATGGTGAGTCCTAACTTCTTGGGAAGTGGGTTTTGGGAAAGCATTTTAGCTACTTAGACTGGCTGTCAAGAGTGTATCTTGTCTCCTAACTTTACAAAGTGTGTTCACAAAAAGTTCTAAGACATGCTGGCCCCAATCCAGGCCACCTTCTCACCCCTACCCAGGCCTGTGATTCCTCTGGATAAAGGACAGTCTGTTTGCTTCCCTGTTTCTGAACCACATCTGCTAAATTGGAGCAAGTCAGAGGAGCTGGTGGTCTGACACTCCACAACTCCTTCCAATTCTTTTCTGTTTTGCCCCCTATTCTCTTGCCCACTGATTGCCATTTTGCATCAAAATGGCTTGTTTTCCTTTTGGCTTTCCCCTTTCCTCTTGTCTCTTGATGACCTAAATGCCAAGGCTATAAGTCTCAACCACACGGAAGGTGCATCACACTAATGTGTAGTAATGAGAGCTAAAGTTCTCAAGTTTGCAAATATATTAAGGTTATGCCTTCAAATAACATAACTTTCAATCATCTAAAATCCATAATGCTTTCTTGAGTGGGAGGAAAAGATGTGAAATTACCACTAATGTATCAGGAAGTAAGCATCATTGGCAGCCTTGCCTATCCATTACTGATGTACATTTAATAGCCCCGGCCATTACAAATAATTGTAGTGTTTTATTTCTGCACACACAAAAATTGTTTTTGATTCATTAAAATCTGGGCATGCCTGTGGGAATGTCACATATTTAAATGTCATCCAGGAAGTGAATTGTAGAACAAAAAAGGTTGAGCACAGCTGCTCCAGGGAACAACTAAGACAAATCCCATTACTGTAGGAAATCCCCAGTGGAAGCCTTGGTACGATTCAAGAGAGAAATTCTCTATTGTAATAATTACATTACTATATACATGATCTTGAATGGATCCTGTCTTACCTGCTAAAGATTGTTTCCCCGTCTTCCCCCATCAACATCTGTTTTTGAAAGCCATTTTTTTTTTCCTATAGCATCTGAAAAAATTTCATACAGGCTAAGGTTGTTAACTAGCCCCACTTTGCTTCATTCTTACTTTTTTTCAAGTGGAGCAAAGTAAATTGCCCTATTTCCTGTCGTTTTTCAAAATAATTTCTACCTCCAATGTGGGGCTCAAACTCAGGACCCCAAGATCAAGAGGCACATGCAATACTGACTGAGCCAGCCAGGTGCCCCACCTTATTTTCAGTCTTTTGAATTCATCAGTCTTGACTTTCTGATGTTGACACATAATTGTTTGAACATAATGTATATGTTTGCATTCCTTTTTTTTTTCAAGCTAAAAGTAAAATCAATTTAATGGGACCCAGTATTAAGATGCTAGGCTGTGTCTACACCCATTGTGCAAAGGAATATGCTAACAAAGACTAGACATACACATGGTTCTTCTTTTGTGGGCCGGGGAACTGAACCTTTTGTTGTTATTTGAGCTCTTAGATTAATGCTTCTCACTCCACCCTTGATTTTAGTGGCTTTGACATCTCAAAAGAACAGGTAAAGGAAAAGTTACAAATAAACAAGCGGAGATAGTCTTTGGCCTTATTTTGGTTTTGTTTTGTTTTTTAATTTTTTTTAATTTTTTTTTTTTTTGACAGAGAGAGAGAGAGAGAGACAGAGCATGAGCGGGGGAGGGGCAGAGAGAGAGGGAGACACAGAATCCGAAGCATGGCCTTATTTTGTATAATCACCTAAGTACATGTCAACTCACTACAGTTAATTAATTTGTCTTTAAACGATACATTTAGAGACTATTAAATGTTTTATTTTCACAGGTAGACTACTCTCCCCGGTATTCAAGAGGAACAAACCCTCATGTCTCAAGTTGAAAAGCATTCATGCAAATGGTTTCCAAACTTGAGTGTGTGATTTTGTTTTCTCCACAAGAGGAGACATCAGGTGCTACAGTTCTGAGAAGGAGTCGATAGGGCTTGCCTTGCTGGCTGCAGCAGAGGCCTGGGAAGAGCCCACCCTATAAGGAAGGCCCTGGCTGGGGAAGGACAGTTAAGTGGGCTCTGTTGAGCAGCAGACTCTGCGAAGGGTCTAGTGTAGCAGGCAAACACAGGACACTGTATCCAGTGGATCACATTACCAACTGGATGTGGTTGATGAGAATAGCAACTGACATCAGAGAGGGCCATCAGAGCATGTCCCCACAAGGGCACCAATATAAAAATCAGGAAGAAACAAGTTTCATAGAGCTACACACCAGGCTGGGAGCACAGGGGATACTATGTTCCAGCAGCTAGAACTCGAGGGGAATTGGTAAGAAAAAGGCAGGGCCAGTTCTAAAGGTACTTACACCAGGTACAAGAAAGAGGAGACCTATTTGCAGAACTGGGTAAAAAATGGGAATTGGGGCTCAGAAATGGATCCCATTGTCAAAGTGGGACACAAGGGCAGAGTAAGGGCAATAGTAAAGCTAGGAATGCAAAATCCAGAGTTTCACAACAGAGCTCATCATTTCCTTCTACTAAAGTCTGATTTGATCTTAAAAGGTAGGGCTCAGAAATTTCTTCCTCAATGCTTAAAAAAAAAAAATTCAGTTTCCTGACCTTGTCTGTGACACTTAATATTAGTCAGGATTCCTGATGGCAAGTGACAGAAATCCAATTAAAATTAGATTTAGGGGCACCTGAATGGCTCAGTTGATTGAGCGTCCAACTCTTGATTTCGGCTCAGGTCATGATCTCACAGTTCATGAGATGGAGTCCCACATCAGGTTCTGTGCTGACAGCGTGGAGCCTACTTGGGATTCTCCCTCTCCCTCTCTCTCTCTCTGGCTCTCCCCTGCTCACACATGCACTCTCTCTCAAAATAAGTAAATAAACTTGAAATAAAATAAAATAAGATAAGCTTTAAGCAACCACAATAAAAGGAATTTATTGGTTCATGTAACTAGAAAGCACAAGGGTAGATCTGACAATTATAAACACAGTTAGATCCAGGGGCTTAAATACTCCCTCAGATTCTTCTCCAATCTTTCACTTCTACTTGTCTCTACCTAGTGGTGGGTGAATAGATGTTTTAGCAACTAGGTCTCTGAAGGAAAACAAAATTATGTGTGTACGTACATATATAAGCTTATTGCAAATGTTACTAATAGAAAGGAGGTATAGAATGACTTATGAATAATAATAAAATATATAATACTCTTTACATAAATTTGATATAGCTGATTTATTTCCATAGAATGCTTTTGTTGATTTTTGCCAAACTCTTACATCTGTAGCCAAATGTGATTGTTTTTAAGAATGTGTATAGCTCTGACCTGAATGTTAGTTGCTATTTTCATTTACAGGAAAGATAATGCTGTAAACTAAATTGTGTCCCCCACAAATTAATGTGTTGAAGCCTGTTATGTACTGAAAGTATTCCTCCAAAATGCTGAAGTCCTAACCCCCAGTGTGATAACATGAGGAAGGGGGGACTTTGGGAGGTTATTAGGCTGAAGTGAGGTCATGAAGGTGGGATCCTCATGATGGATTATTGTTTTTATAAGAATAGAAAGAGACCAGAGTGTGCTCTCTCTCCCCTCCCCCTAAACCGCCCCCACCACGTAAGGACACAATGGGAAGGTAGCCATCTGCAGCTGGGAAGGGGGTCCTCATCATGCTGGCACTTTGATCTCAGACTTCCAGTTTCCAGACCTCAGAGAAAAAGAAAGTCTATTGTTCAAGCCACGAGTCTAAGGTATTTTGTTTTAGCAGCCCGAACAGACTAAGATAAATCTCTAAGCACCACTGTACCATATTTGGAGATAGGGCTTATAAGGAGGTAATTAAGTATAATGAGGTCATAGGAGTGAGGTGCTAATCCTATAGGATTGGTGGCCTTATGAGAAAAATAAAAGAGACCTCTCTCTTTCTGCATGTGAACAAACAAGGGATCACGTGAGCACACAGCAAGATGGAGGCTGCTTAGAACTCAAAAGAAGAGGCCTCAGAACAAAACCTGTTTCCAGCACACTGATCTGGGACTTCCCAGCATCCAGAACCATGAGAAATACATTTCTGTTAGTTAAGCCACACAGTCTATGGTATTTTGTTTGGCAGCTCAAGCCTACTAATCCAGACAAGAAATATGAAAGGGAAACAATAAATATATATGTGGGAACTTCACTCTTTTTGCAATAACTGACTTCTTTGCTGAATTGGATTATAGCTGTTGAATACTAGAATAATATTTCCTCATTTCTATGCACTATTTCTAATGTAACATCTTTAGAATGACACACCTTTAGGTTTAATCTGCATAACATTTTCTCTATAATTTTGCTAAATCTAGAAACAGAATTATCAAGTTATGCCTTGTGGTCCTAATCTGGTCTGCTGCTTGTTTTTTTAAATAAAGTTTTATTGGAGCACAGCCATGTTTGTTTATGTATTGTCTATAACTGCTTTTGCACTGAATTGGCTCAAGTAAGTAGTTCTGACAGATGATATGGTCTGCAAAGCATGATTTGTTTGCCATTTTGTCTTTTACAGAAAATGTTTACTAATCTCTGGTCTAGAAAATAAACAAAACAATAAATTAAGACTTGATTGGTAGTGTTTGTCAATTTCTATAATGTAAATATTTCCAGCATGGCTGATTTCAAACTACTGGTGTAAATGTCACTGGCCACAGAATTGAGAAGAGATGTGCAGTAACACATCATTATATGATATTTCCATCATTTAGGAAACAATAGCCATAAATAATCATAAATAACATCATAAAATAATTAGGAAATGGTGAGTTTTAGATATGTATTCCCCTTATGTATAATACTATGTATTGCTTTTAGTTAATGGTAAGTTCATGTCATTTGTTTTTTAATAATGGCTATCTTTAACGACTGGCTCACAAATTTCATGAAAACTTAACAATTGGTTCAGACAGGCCAGTTTGAGCTGGCTCCTGCACACCATTATTTGCTTCTTTTGGCATATTGACCTCACTCTCTTCTTCTGGGAACAGACTCCTGGCTAGAAAGTTGGCAGCTGGCTGCCCCAAGCCCACTTCTTAAAGTCTATCATACAAAGATGTGAAACTCTTGACCCTCCAACACATAAATCACATTAGTCCTTGAACCAATCACTTTGGCTAGAAGATGAGGGAGGGTACAATGACAGATAATACCACTAAGATCTGATGGAATGAGAGAGGAATTGTTTCTTTCTTGTAAAAAGTGGTTCTAGCCAAATAAAAAGAAACCAAAATTAGTTCCTTAAAATCCTAATTGCCTTATTCCAAATGCTTGTCAATGTTGAAATGTGGTACCAAGAACTAAATACAATACCTGATTGAGTTATATTCAGGACAAAGCACAGTTGAGAGAAGCACTGCGCTAGATGTGTTCATCGTTATTCTACTAATGCAGCTTTAAAATGCAAACTCTCTCTCAAAATTTATTAACCTCTTTAATCTGGTTCATGTTGACACTTTAATCAATGAAAACACCCAACATTTTTCTTGAGACCTGCTCTTAAAGGTATTTTCCCCATGATCTGGATTTATAAAAATTGACCCTTTTTTAGTCCCAGTGTGGGAATTTACATTTCTTTTCTCAGTTGTTATTTATTTCAACCCCACTTTATCAATAAGTTGACACATAATATTTTGATTCTGTTATTTGGTATATTTTCTATTCCCACCACTTTTATTTTGTTTCTATATTACAATTATTTATGATTTTCATGTCTTCATTCTAGTCATTGTTTTTTTAAATTAGTCAATTTATTTTGAGAGGGGAGAGGGGCAGACAGAGAGGGAGAGAGAGAATCCCAAGCAGGCTCTGTGCTGTTACCACAGAGCCCAACTCAGAGCTCCAACTCACAACCCATGACCTGAGCAAAATCAAGAGTCATATGCTTAACTGACCGAGCCATCCAGGCACCACTTCATTCTTGTCATTGTTAGACAATTCTTTAACAGGAGAGATTCCTTTGACATACTACTAGAAGTTTCTTTTTACATTGCCATCTATCCATTAAGTAATTCTCTTTTACAAAGAGTACTTAAACCATTACAAAGCCAATCCATACACCATTATTGTGTATAAGCTCTGTCTTGTGCATAAAGATATCAGGAGAGACCAATGACATAGGACAATTATACTTAATTCTTCAAACAATACTCTAGAGGAATTATTATGCAATTAATAGGATTATGATTTTGTTTCTTGTGAGAAAAAAATAGGATTAGCACTTTATGTTGACTATGGTTCTAAGGTAGATCATGGTAAGGCCTGTAAGCCCCTTTCCAGAAGACAAAAATTTAGATGTTGCAAAAATGAAAGAGACCATATAATTATTTTGCAAAATTTCTATACGCCATTCTTTAATAAAGCATAGAGAGGGACTTGCCCAATGAAACTGCCTAAGCTGAGTTGACAACAGGTGGTGATGTCTCCACAGCTCACAATTTCTGCCTTGGGGCTCTTAATAAAGGAGTTCACACACCTCCCTTCCTTGTGGTACTCACTTAACCATGTCCATGGAGTTCTTGTGTACTTGTGTGTGGTAAGGATTGTTGTTGGCAATGAGTAGGGAGTAGTATCCCTGACTGCATGTATATACCGATGAAGAAATTTATCTGTAATAAAATGTCTTAAAATAGTTTAAGTAATATCTGTTATTTTTATTGTTAACAAGTGTTAACATTATTATTGCTAATGTTGTCTTAGAGAAAAATGAGGATAATAGAAAAATTATTTCTTTAAGAACATAAAAGCTCAACTTTGCTTTCTGAAATTATCTCAATGATTTTAAAAAGAATCAAACTTGGCATAGCCATGGGGCACAGTGGGTTGGTGTGGGGCTTGGGGGTATCTCTTATTTGAAAAAGTTCTATAACATATCAGACCCCAGAATGGGACTAAATTTCCTCCTGGTTGTGTGCTGTGACAGTCATCCTTCAAGATAACAGGTGTCTGTGTCTAGCTTGCTGATGAGGGAAGGGCACAAGATAACAAGAACTTCACAGGGAAAATACAACAATTATTGTGTCAAACAAGTGTCATGCCCCATCAGGTTGTACAGGCTGATTCTTGCTAGACTTTCAAGATTGTGGCACTCGTTTGGGTGCCCCTGACTTTGTGTCCCAGCTTGCATCTTTTTCACATGGCCTTTCCATGTGAAAGTACTCCTCAGAGTATTTAGGTTCCTGCATTGCTTTCCATGGCTGCTTCCCCATTTTCTTCCTACTCGAGATGATTTCTGGTTACCTTGTCAGCACTTGGCCCTGTACAGCCTCCCATCTCTCTTCAGTCATATTCCTTCTTAGCCTCAGACAATGGAACATGCATACATTTCCCTTGAACATTCTACAAGCTGCTTTCTCCAAGTCTAGAGGAATGCTTAGCCACTCATAACTTCTCTTCCTTCACATTGAAGGGAGACTCCCATCACTTCCCTCTTTCTGACCAGTCCTTCACATTGGCTAGAGGTACAGCCAGTGTAGCTGTTGTCCTCATTGTTTTCCCTGCCCTATCAGAGGAGAAATTGTCAGCAAGCTAGCTAAGGATTTATTAGATGCTCCTCTTTAGGTAGAATAGCATGTCTAGAAGAAGTATGATGATTTCCAGCTTTCCATTACTAAATATAGCTGACATGTCCTTCTGAATTTCATACAGGGTTTTATGCTTTTTTGACATGTCTCTTTCATTGGTTACTTTTTTGAACTGGAAAGAAAATCCCTTCCAATACCTTATTCCAACTGACAATTTTATTCCTTTGGGACTTTGTAACACCAATGGTGTTATATTTACTTTTCTCTGTGAAAGATCATATTCGTTTTATCTCTTACCTATGTTCTATGAAGCTTACTTATCTTTACATTAATGCATTAATCAGAGTGCCTGACACATGATAAACTGTAAATAAAGGCAAGTTGAATAGAAACAAATAGGTAGAAACACATACAAAGCCTTAAATAATTTTTAAGGCTCTTTCTCCAGATGTATTTTCTGGACAATAATTGGGCTCTTTCTTCACTATTATTCTTTTCTCTGTATAGCATGGACTTACATTTTATGAGTTTATAGTTCTGGAGCTTGAGTCTGCAGTCGTAATATGTGCCTATGGACTTACTAGGATTCAGAATTACCTTCTTGCTCCCCCTCAAAAAATAAAACAACATTGAGATTCAGAGAGTGCTAGAGAAAGCCACAGTGAAATTTCCTTATAAAACAGCCAAAGAACCAGATTCCCATGATTCCTTTAAAACAAAGATCATTCTTTGTATTATTTGAAGTTTCACATGAGAGAGGTGTCTGCTTTTCAGGAGGCTGTCTTGCATATTTGGGCCTGAAAGAAACAGTAAGGAGGAGAAAGAAAAATGTGAAGACTCAGAGGTTTTATTCTAAAATATGAATAAGTCACTGTGGACAGTGTTCCTAAGAGAAACCTAGAAGCAACTTTTATAGGAAAATCAACAAAAACCTAACTGAAGATTCAGGAAGAGTTGATTGTTCCCACGTAGATAAAGAAAAATGACATTGCAATGCAGAATAGGACAGCTATCATTTTAGGTTTAGAAAAGAGTAAGTCTGAGAGGAAACATGATAGTTTAAAGTAAATTGAAGAAGGGAAGAAGGACTGAAAGGAATAGTGGAAATATGGCAACTATTTGGTCAAAGGATCATGTTAAGAACAGTGTGTGTGAACAGGACACATTGTTTTTTCTTGTTCCTTATCAGTGAATATTTTCTTTTAGAGTTACATATTTTTACAGACTAATTTTCTAGGAAAGCATTTGATCTTAGAGCAAATAAATTACTGGAAATACTTATCTGAATCATAGTGAACTTCCAAGTTCTTAAATGAAGAAACATCATCTTTGTGCTCATGAGTAAATTTCATCTGTTAATGATGATATGGTCTGATTACTCCTGTCTTCAATAATTCCCCTTTCCCATCACTACGTCCGTGGACATTGACAGAGCTCAGTCCTTGGCTTACTGCTCTTCCTTCCTGATACACTTTCTTTGATGTCTACTTGTTGCCAGCAAACTTCATCAACCCACCAAAAAGTGATACCCAAGTCTTTATCGCTAGCCCAGATTCGTGCCCACCACTTCCACCCCTGTGATTGTGTTATTGGATATATCCCGCTTCTACATGATGCTGTGACCTCAAACTCCTCAGTCAAACTAAACATCACATCCCTCTGTCCTGCTACCTAAGCTTTTCCTTTGGCGGGTAAAGGGGAGACACTGGGAAGTTAATTGGTAAACAAGGGGCAGATAGAAGATATTGCCACATTCAGATAGGGACTTAAACAACAGATGTAAGAATGTTCCTTTCTACTTGAGGACTGCCTGTTCTGACCTCTGATCCTGAGTCTTGGAGCTATTTCTTCCTCATAACTCTGACCTGGTGGGTTACTTTTTTTTTTTTACTTTGAGGTCTTAAAACTTCTTGAGCTGATTAATCTCATCCTGTCTGTCAATCCTTCACTTTGATAATAAGTCAGTATACTACCATTAAAGAAAAAGAGAGAATATATTAAATATGTTTGTATATTCACAGAATATTTCAAGTAGAACACACAAGAAATTAGTAAAAATTGCTGAATCTAAGTAGAGATATTAGGTAGTTAGGGGCAAGGAAAGAGAGACTTACTTGTCAATTAAACCCTATTATAGATTTTAAGTTGCTGTAGTCCTCCTTTCTCTCTTCCTTCCCCTCCTCTTCCTCCCCATCCTTCTCCTTCTCCTCCTCCCCCTCTTCCTACTCCTCCTTCTTCGACTTACATGTATCATGTACTTTTAAAATTTAATGAAAAACTATGTGTCCTATCGTCAAATAAGTCATTCTTTGTTCAGTCAGAAAATAATGAGTAACTACTATATGTCAGACACTATTGAATAAGTAAAAATAGAATTACCATATGATCCAGCAATTCCACTTCTGGGTATATGACCAAAAGAACTGGAGGCAAAGACTCTAAGAGACATTTATACACTGTGTGCCTAGCAGCAGTTGAGTAATCACAACTCAGTAATCACTCAGTTGAGTAATCACTCAGCTGAGTAATCCCAAAACAGCCAAAAGGTGAAAGCCAAACAAGTGTCAATCAGCAGATGAATGGATAAACAAAATGTGGTCTGTAGTACATACAACGAAATATTATTCAGCTTTAAAAAGGAAGGAGATTCTGACGCATGCTGTAACATGATGAACCTGGAGCTAAGTGAAATAGGCCAGACACAAAAAGACAAAATACTGTATGATGCCACTTACATGAGGTCCATGAGCAGTCACATTTCCAGAGACAGAAAGTAGAACAGTGGTTGCCAGGGGCTGGAACAGTGGGGGAATGGGTGTTATTGTTTAATCAGCACAGAGTTTCAGGTTTGCCAGATGAAAGAGTTGTGGACATGGATGGTGGTGATGGTTGCACAATAGCACTGAATGCCACTGAACTGCATGCTTAAAATGGTTAAGATGGTAAATTTCACGTTGTGTGTGTTTTACCACAATTTTTACAAAGTAAAACAAGCTAATCTTAGAGAGTGCAAGTAGTGTGAGGAAAACAAAACTAGGTGACAGGACAGGAAGTAATGGGGTAGGTTACGCAGAATGGTCAGAAGAGGCCTCTCCAAGGAGACAGTGTCTGAATGAGATGGGAACGATGGAAATGAGCTAGCCAGGAGAAGGTCTTGGGCACCAGAGCAGGCAGAGGAGCAGCAGTGTGAAGGCTACCAATGGGAAAGAGCTTTGTGTACTTGAGGAGCAGAAAGAAGGCAAGAGGGAGGCAGGGCAGGTCTTCTGCTGAGGCAGCCACACCATTCAAGTCAGCAGGTCGACACTGTTAACTTACCACGCTATCTTTGCTCTTTTTATGGAGGAGTTCTAATTACTTTTATTGCTCCATATCCGTCTCGTAGGATATCAAGATTAAAATTTCTTCCTAATGGGTTTCCTCAAGAGTCTGAAAGTGAGAAAATGTGGAGGCCTGAGGACAAGAATGATTCCAAATGTCCAGAACTGCAGGCAGACAGTGGGTACCAATTTGACTCAGTTTTGAGTTTAGGCTCAGAGGCTTTCTAACTGTGTGAACCTTAGTCAATTCACATCTCTGGTAATCAGTTTCTTCCTCTGTCAGAGGAGATTCATTATAACTCCTTCCTTATAGTGTTGCAGTGAAGATCAAAGTAATTATGAATAACCAGTTGATATATTAGTTATTATTATGCTATTGATTTTCTGGTCCTGTCTTACCTCACTTTAGAGTGATTCTAGCTATCTGAAAGGTTATCAATATAAACTTAACAAGTAGTGTAGGCAAGGGAAACAAAAGCAAAAATGAACTACTGGGACCTCATCAAAATAAAAAAGCTTCTGCACAACGAAGGAAACAATCAGCAAAACTAAAAGGCAACCGACAGAATGGGAGAAGATATTTGCAAATGACATATCACATAAAGGGTTAGTATCCAAAGTCTAAAAAGAACTTATCAAACTCAACATCCAAAAAACAAATAATCCAGTGAAGAAATGGGAAAAAGACATGAATAGACACTTCTCCAAAGAAGACATCCAAATGGTTAATAGACACATGAAAAAATGCTCAACATCACTCATCATCAGGGAAATACAAATCAAAACCACAATGAGATATCACCTCACACCTGTCCGAATGGCTAACATTAACAACTCAGGCAACAAAAGATGTTGGCGAGGATGCAGAGAAAGAGGATCTCTTTTGCATTGTTGGTGGGAATGCAAGCTGGTGCAGCCACTCTGGAAAACAGTATGGAGGTTCCTCTAAAAACTAAAAATAGAGCTACCCTATGACCCAGCAATTGCACTACTAGGCATTTATCCACGGGATACAGGTGTGCTGTTTTGAAGGGACACACGCACCCCCATGTTTATAGCAGCACTATCAACAGTAGCCAAAGTATGCAAAGAGCCCAAATGTCCATCGATGGATGAATGGATAAAGAAGATGTGGTATATATATATATATATATATAATGGAGTATTACTCCGCAATCAAAAAGAAGGAAATCTTGCCATTTGCAACTACGTGGATGGACCTGGAGGGTATTATGTTAAGTGAAATCGGTCAGTCAGAGAAAGACAAGAATCATATGACTTCACTCATATGAGGACTTTAAGAAACAAAACAGATGAACATAAGGGAAGGGAAACAAAAATAATATAAAAACAGGGAGGGGGACAAAACAGAAGAGACTCATAAATATGGAGAACAAACTGAGGGTTACTGGAGGGATTGTGGGAGGGGGGATGGGCTAAATGGGTAAGGGGCACTAAGGAATCAACTCCTGAAATCATTGTTGCACTATATGCTAACTAATTTGGATGTAAATTTTAAAAAATAAAAAATAAAATATAAATAAATGAATAAATAAATAAATAAAATTAACAAGTAGTTTTAAAAGAAAAGACGTGACATGTAGTTCCAAGGACACAGAGAGGAGAAATGGCAAGATATAAAGTACTGATCCTGGCAACTCTAGAAAGTTTGGGCCTCTGGAAGGGCAGACCCTGAAGACCACACACAGTGGCTTCCATGAAGCTGGTCAGCAGGTCTCCTTTGGACGGCTTCCTGAGATCACAGAGTATGGAAACCTGGGTTTCTACTTTTCTATGATTTGCTGGTGACAAAGAAGAGAAAGGCTTAAAATAAATGAGATATTGATATTTGAGTTTGTTCAGAGAATTAATTTTAAGTGACTCAACGAACTTCATTGATAGGGGGAATTGAGAAACATTAGTATGGATGAAGAGAAAAACCTTTTAATCCCCAACATTTTGGCCACAGAATAATAATGTCTTTGGGGATTGGGTAATGCTTAGGTGATCTTTCAACATACTGTAAATTATCTTTTCAATTGCTGTAATAGATCCACCTAGATAATCTTTTGAACTCATACAGCATGAGCAAGTTGTTGTAAGACATGTCTAAGTTCATTATCTATGGAAAAATATGTGTTGAGCAAAGTGTAGTTGGATACAGGGAGAATATCTTGGGTAAGTGATTTGTTCAAAGAGGACATGTAGCAGCACATAGCTGACTCTTATTAAGATGTCAGTTCCGTGAGGCACAGATCATGTCTACATTGGTCACTGCTGTATCTGCAGAGCTTGTCTCAGTGTCTGGCACACAACAGGTTATTAATAATATTTATTGAGAAAATGAGCAAATGAATTAATGAAGTGGTGGTATCAGCAATTTCTCAAGTTTACCAACTTTCGTGAAGAGTGATTTTTCTTCCCAACATGGTGATTCGAATCACAAATCTATTGAATAAACGTCCCTCATTTCAAAGGATGTTGATTACTCAACCAGCCTTTAATCAGAGGCTGCCTCAGAGACTGACATGGGGAAGTGCAATCCCTAAATACTCCAACCCTCTTCAATCAAAAGAGCTCTCTTTTCATTTGCTTTACACATGGATAGTCTGTGTAACTTTTATTTGGCCACTAAATTTAAAATGTGAAAAACTACTGCATTACATAGCTGACACTGAATAATTTAATTGGGCCATAAACAAATAAGAACTGTGTGCAATGATGAATAAATATATCTATATGGATAATTGTGCAACATTCCCTAAAACTTTCCTCCTTCTCCTCTCCTTTGATGAATTTTGAAACATTAAATATTCTCTTACACTGCGCTTCCTTCTAGGCATTTTCTAGACTTTTCTCTACCATTTCTGATTTGTCCTTTCTATCAAAAAGTAAACTGCCATGAGCGCACATTCCTTTAGTGTTTGCTTTCCATTAGGTAACTCTGAATGGTAGTAAGTTTCACTAGTCCCAACAGATGTGCTACTAACCCCAAACAAAGATCTTTACCAGAAAGCCCTCAAGAAGTGGTTCTTCTGAACATGGGTTAGGGAAATATTTGGGGCCAAGTAGCTTTTCAGAGCCCCGAAATCATTCAATCACTCCAGTTGGTCAGTTGCCCGGAGCATTCAGGGATAGCTTAAACTACAAAGCAGCAATCTTAGAGGAATCATACCTCTCTGTGTATCAGACCTCTAACCTCTCTACCATTGGGAGAAAAATGTTCTAACCAGAAATCTTATGCACAATTGCATTCTTTCCTATGGATTAAACTATTCCTTACATTACATTTTTCCTACAATAACACACCCACCTATTACCATTATGATTATTTTTGCTAAGATTATATAGCTCCAAAAACAAAAAAAAATGTCTTTCAAAGTTTCCCAGGAAACTAGGATGTTGGCAAGATATCATTGAAAACAACATGAAAATGGTGGGTGGTGGGAGGAGGTGGAGAGAGAATTTTGTAACAGAATTTCAATGCAGTCAAAACAATATACACTATGCTGCTGAGGTTCTGTGAAGACTGGAGAATAAACTACACCAGAGAAATGGTTTCAAACACACAAGGCAAAGGCGAAGGCAAAACACTGCCAAGCAAAGGAGGCTGGTTGAGCTGGAAAAAACAGCAACACATAAAGACCAAGACATGAACTGGTGGAGCTAAATAGTAATTAGTGACTGGATATTGAGCAAAGACTTAATTAATATTCCCAAGTTACAAAAGAGCCCCTGCAATGCATTGCACACTCAACCCTCTAATGAGCATGAATTCATGTTGTGCCAGTAAAAGAATAAGAGAAATTGCTCCTGTCATTTGCTTTTAAGATGGTTCACAAAGGAAAGCAACGTTGTCATATTTTGTTTGTTTGTGTGTTTGTTTGTTTGTTTCTGGCAGGGAAATTGATGAGGCCTGTTAACCACATTCATCCTTGGACAGAACATCCCTAACTGTCCAGGTTATCATCAGTGAGTATTTTTCCATAATGTATTTTATAAATCAGGAGGTGCAGATTTGATATTATCTGATATGACAACACCAACAACCACAACTGAGGATCCGTTTTACAATGGAACACTGCTTTCCTGATCATTAACATTCAGAGGTAGTTAAAAATATATTGGTCATGAACTTCTGTTTTCAAACACAGGGTACCCTTGAACTAGAGATTATTCTATTATTATTTCCCATCTGGACCAAGTTTTAAAGGAGTCAAAAGCCATGTATCTTTAATGTGAATACTAAATTTTGATGAATTACCATTTAAAATTTCACATTTTTGTTACTTATTTTATTGCTAATGGCCTTTGTTGGCATAAATTCATTGACGCTTAGCATAATACTTATCTTTAGAAGATGAGAAAAATGGATTCAACATCAACCATAACTATCTTGAACAATACTTTAAAGACTTTTTGTCAAATAAAAAATGTACTATGGTAGAAAAGAAAGCCACGGCTAGTGAAAAGAAAGGAAATACAGAGAACTATAAATTCATTAATTCCCAAAAATATCTTTAGTTTGAAATAAACATATAATTTTTGTAAAAAGAAAACGACAAAACCAAAACCTCCTCATTAAATCTATTTGGTTTAAATAGTACACTCTAGTTGAGGCTTTGTAGGAAATTTACAATTATACTATAAATAAACTATTAAACTAATGAGAACAAGGGCTTCTAGGAAAGAAATAGTTCTTAATAATATTAAAGTGCTTTTAGAAAGTATGATAGACAGAATAATCTTCTCCCAAAGACGTTCATGTCCTAGCCTCTGGAACCTATGAATATTTTACCTTTCAGGGAAAAATGGACTTTGCAGATATGATTAAGTTAAGGTTTATGAGATGGGGAGATTATCCTGATTATACAGGTGAGCTCAATGTAATCACAAGGGCCCTTGAAAGAGGGAGGCCAGAGGAGCAAAGTCAGAAAGGGAGATATGACAAGGGAACCAGAGGTTGGAGTGATGCACATGGAAGATGGAGGACGGGGTCACAACGCAAGGAGTGTAATGACACAAAAGACGGAAAAAGCCTCAAAACAGATACTACCCTGCAGCCTCTAGAAGGAACACAGCCCTCCTGACATCTTCATGTTAGCCCAGTAAGTCTCATTTTACACTTCTGATCTCCAGATTGTAAGATAATAAATTTGTATTGTTTTAAGCCACTCAACCTGTGGCTTTTTTGTTACAGCCCCAACTGGAAGCAAATACATAAAGCCTATGAAAAAAATAAAAATTCTCTCTGTATTCCTATTTCCCACTGACAGCCATCATGAAGTACTTCTGTGTTATATTTACATAAATATTCACAAACATGCCCTTTTCAAAAATTGGGCTATACTCGGGACTGCTGTTCTGTCTAGTTTGATGTTGGGGTTTTGAGGATTTAAAAAATTTTTTTAATGTTTATTTATTTTTGAGCGAGCGAGTGAGAGAGAGAGAGAGAGAGAGAGAGAGAGAGATTGATTGACAGCATGAGCAAGGGAGGGGCAGAGAGAGGGAGAAACAGAACTTGAAGCAGGCTCCAGGCTCTGGGCTGTCAGCCCAGAGCTTGACGCGGGACTTGAACTCACAAACCACGAGATGATAACCTGAGCCAAAGTCAGACTTGAGGATTTTTTTTACTTAAAATTTTGTCACTAACATTTTTTTAAAGCCCACATATGACTTTTTAACATTAACTTTGGGTGGAATGGGGGATGGGTGGGCAGTAGGAGAGGGCAGCTCCTGTAGTATAGTCTGTCTTAATGTGGCCAATCCAATTGGTGGATATTTAAGGTGACATTTCCCTCATTTTTGTTTTACTACTATAGGCAATATTTGGTGAACATCCCTCTTTATCAGTAATAACCTAAACTAAGAAGTTCAAATGGAATGCAGTAAAAAAATGTTAACTACCACACCATCCGAAGACTCCATGATGATTCAAACTGCTACTGTGGTATGTTTCTATTAGCTTTTTGTCAGTGATCTTTGAGTAATTTTTGGCCTCCTCTGTATTTCTTCTTTAATACATCTTACATTTTAAGGTCCCTTTCAGGTGGCCATTTAAAGTTTTGCATACACTCCAGGCGAATCAGTGAGGTTTCTTGGTAACAAAAACAGAAACATAGATAATGCAGAAAATTATTTAGTCAAACAATATTGAGTAGCTCAAAGAATGACTAGCAGAGCTGAAAATCCAGTATGGAAACTATTCAACCAGCACCGCAGCTATAGCTATGTTATAACATACTAGTCCCACATCAATTTCACTGCTGAGCATTCATCAACATACTCTATACACGGATGCTGAACTCAGACATAGGCACCACTGACATTGTCTGCCCTATTCTTCCTCCCTTCCCACCTATGAAATGGACATGGCTGCCAGAGCCACTGCCTCCATAGCGGGCTTTCTCTGTCCCTGCTTCTTCTGGTCATCCACTCCCTTTTTAAAATCTGGGGTAGGTGTTTCTCATGGCTAAACATCAAGTAAGACCCTAAACTCAAAGGAACCAGGAAAGAAAGTCCTCCACATTTTCAGCTCCTACAGTGGGAAATAGACTCTGACTTCCATGAAGCCACAGGTGCAATTAAGCCTCCAAAGATATAAAAGGGTCTTTAAATACTAGGTAGACAAAAATAATTATGCACATCTGCTACATATGACAGTGGATCTTTGGCTTCTTGACTTTTTTCCAATGGACTACTAGACTTGGTTGAAACTGTGCTCTTATCCTTCTGGGGCTAACATTAGAAGTTATGGTAGACCAGGGGAACCAGGAAGCACATTTAAACACAGGAGAAACTCCCAGCACTTTTTTTTTTAACCTTGATTTTTAAAAAATTTTATTTATTTATTTATTTATTTATTTATTTATTAAATTTTTTTTAACATTTATTTATTTTTGAGACAGAGAGAGAAAAAGCATGAATGGGGGAGGGTCAGAGAGAGGGAGACACAGAATCTGAAACAGGCTCCAGGCTCTGAGCCGTCAGCACAGAGCCCGACACGGGGCTCAAACTCACGGACCGTGAGATCATGACCTGAGCCGAAGTCAGACGCTTAACCGACTGAGCCACCCAGGCTCCCCTTTTTATTTATTTTTGAGACATAGAGAGACAGAGCATGAGCAGGGGAGTGGCAGAGAGAGAGGGAGACACAGAATCCAAAGCAGGCTCTAGGCTCTGAGCTGTCAGCACAGAGCCCGACACGGGGCTCGAACTCACGGACCGCGAGATCATGACCTGAGCCGAAGTCGGCCGCTTAACCGACTGAGCCACCCAGGCGCCCCTTTAAATTTTTAAATTTAATTAATTTACTTAGTTTTTCAAGTTTTATTTAGAAATATTTGATATATATCACTATAAATTTAAGACAAACAGCATGATGGTTTGATTTATATACATTGTGAAACAATTACCACAACAGGTTCAGCTAATATCCATCTTCTCATACTGATATAATGAAAAGCAAAGAAAAAAGAAAAGAAGGAACAATTTTTTCTCATTGTAATTAGAACTCCTAGGATTCATTCTCTTAACTTTCCTATGTCATGTAGCAATGTTAACTATAATCATTATGTTGTATGTTACATTCCTAGTACTTACTTATCTAATCGCTGGAAGTTTGTATCTTTTGATGACCTTTTTCCAATTCATCCTCTCCAAACCCTCCACTTCTGGTAACCACAAATCTAATCTCTTATGAGTTATTCTTTTTCATTTCACATGTTAGTGAGATCAGACAGTATTTGTCTATCTCTGACTTATTTCACTTAGCATAACACTTTCAAGGTCCATATGTGTTGTTGCAAATGGTAGGGTTTCATTTTTTAAGGCTGAAT